>NC_057809.1:441476145-441762807 GCF_018294505.1 Triticum aestivum
GACCCCATAAAGCGGCAAGCGGCGCCACACCTAAATCGGCATGCGACCCACTTAAGGATTCGCATCATGGCCCAGTCAGGTCCATTTATGGGCCAAGAAAGCAAGCTCTCGTAAGCAACGCTATGAAGCCATCATCAGAATCCGGCACACCCAAATACAGGGGCACCGCACACCCCCTATGTTTCACCGATGAGGTCCTGGACTATGAATTCCCAGAGGGATTCAAACCCGTAAACATAGAGGCATATGATGGAATAACAGACCCTAGAGTTTGGATTGAGGATTATATCCTCCACATACACATGGCTAGAGGAGATGATCTCCATGCCATAAAATATCTACCCCTTAAGCTTAAAGGGCCAGCCCGGCATTGGCTTCAAAGCCTTCCCGAAAACACAATTGGAAGCTGGGAAGAGCTCGAGGATGCTTTCTGAGCAAACTTTCAAGGGACCTATGTCCGCCCTTCGGATGCAGACGATCTTAGTCACATAACTCAACAACCCGGAGAATCAGCTCGGCAGTTCTAGAATAGACTCCTTACTAAAAAGAATCAGATAGTCGACTGTCCGGACGCCGAAGCCTTAGCAGCTTTCAGGCATAATGTCTGAGACGAATGGCTCGCCAAACACCTCGGCCAAGAAAAGCCAAGAACAATGGCCGCACTAACAAGCCTCATGACCCGCTTTTGTGCAGGGGAGGACAGCTGGTTGGCAAGGTGCAGCCCCAGCGACCTAAGTACATCCAAACCTAGGGATGGAAACGGAAAACCGCGACGCAACAAGGATCGTCGCTGGACTAAGGACAAAAGTCCGAAGAGCACGGAAGTCAATGCCGGATTCAAAGGCTCACGACAAAATCAGGAAAAATCACCCCCAGGATAACAGGGACGATCCATCCAACCTAAATAAAATCCTGGACAGGATATGTCAGATACACAGTACTCCCGGGAAGCCTGCTAACCATACCCACAGAGACTGTTGGGTTTTCAAACAATCCGGCAGACTCAATGCCGAACACAAGGGGCTCGACACACCAAGCGAAGACGAGGACGAGCCCCAAAAGCAGAGCACCAGGAAACAAAAGAACTTCCCACAAGAAGTAAAAACAGTGAACTCACTTCACATAACAAAACGTGCGGCGCCCGTAAAGGTACGCACCACACGGCCCATCCCCAAAGGGTCCTGCCACTGGTTGTCAAAACCGATCATCTTCGATCAGCTAGATTATTCTAGGAATATCAAGAATGTAGGCTGGACTGCCTTGATACTCGATCCAATAATTGGCGGACTCCAGTTTTCAAATGTCCTTATGGACGACGGCAGTGGACTAAACCTGATATATCAGGATACAATCCAGCACATGGGGATAAACCCAGCAAGAATCCGCCGCAGCAAAACCTCCTTTCAAGGGGTAATACCCGGTCCGGACACCCATTGTATGGGTTTTCTCCGGCTCGAAGTCATATTCGGCTCTGCCGATAACCTCCGCCGCGAAAAGCTGACCTTCCATATCGTCCCGTTCTCAAGTCGCTATCAAGCACTACTGGGACGCGAAGCTTTCGCTCGCTTTAACGCAATACCGCATTATGCATCTCTTACGCTTAAGATGCCCGGTCCACGAGGCATCATCTCTTTGAAGGGGAAGCACTAAAGTGCGCCTCCCCAAGCGGAGGACTGTGCGGCCGCTTTGACAGCCCCACAGCAAAATGGCCTCCCCGGCCAAAAAACTTCGAAATAGGTCATTCAAGACCACGAACGCGGATAGACGAGTTCGGTGCAAAATCATCATTGATGCAGGCCTAGAAGCCATATATCCGCGCACTAGGGGCTCCACGCATATACAATAAGAGACAATAAAGCTCAATCTTATATATCTTACTTTATACTTTGCTTATTTTAAACTTTTTCGGCACGACCCGTTTTCAACTCAGTTCCTCTCTTTTACAGATGAACGTCGTGCGGCGCCCGTCCAGGATATGGCACAACGGAGACACAGGCGCAGACGTGCAGTAGGGACCCGTTCTAAAGGATTCTGTTTAGATTAAGACCCTGCGTAAACCTTTTTTACTGTCTCTTGTTGCTACACATCCCCTGGTTTTTTCTTTCTGATATAACCAAGGAGGAGGCTGGCGTCTTGGCATGTGGCCACGTCAGAATTTTTGCACATACCTGGACACTAGGCGCTTTTTTAATAAAGAGTGTTGTTTCGCCCGCACTCATAAAGACCGAACACCTTAGGGAGTGTTCGGCGTCGCGAGTTTTGGCATTATATGCATCAGCTCCGAATCATGTCTTTGGTCAAATGTTGGGTTGCCCGGCTCCTGAGTTCGGCTACCTTACGTTCCGCTCTATCGGCTAAGGTAGCACCAGGAGAACTACTGCGATTGTGCCCCGGTTCGGCCGGGCGAGCACCTTAGTAGAGAAAGCCGAAAACTGACTGTCATGATGTAGCGTGAGACTGGTCAGCCACTCGATGACCTATCGGAATCTATTGGATTCCTCCGCTTTAACGAAGGGCCGCTTCTCGGCCAGGCACATATGCGCCCCGAACTCGGACAAGCGCAGTTGCCACCAAGGGGCTACCTAAATAGTCTCACTGTCAAACTCCTATGGCTAAGTGAAAGTGTTAAAGCATTATAGTCCGGTTGCCTGGCCTGCTGCGCTATCACCTCCTTTGTAGGACCAAGACATTGGGTTAAGTGTGAAAATGCGTCTTCTGCGAGCACCCCCGCACTATGTGCGTGGGGGCTGAAGCCAACGACTGCCATCTTTCAGATTCTATACATATATATATATATATATCTTAAAACGGCCGCACAGGAGGTGTTTCCCAATACTTGGAGGCACAAGCATAAAAAAGGCCACTACAGTTTATCAAAATATTACTTTATAATTACATATGCTATCATAACATAGCATCTTTCGGCACTGCGTCTCTATTACACGAGCGCCTTCAAGAACTTCCTGAAAATAGTGCTCGGAGGGTACTCGGCTTTTGTCCGAATCTCGGGACGCAACAACGGTGGTCTCCATCTCTGCCCAGTATGTCTTAACACGGGCAAGAGCCATCCTAGCGCCCTCTATGCATGCTGACCTCTTCATTGCATTTATACGCGGCACCGCGTCAAGGAATTGCTGCACCAAGCTGAAATAACTGTTCAGCTCCGATCTCCCCGGCCACAGGTGACCCATGACGTACTTCATGGCGAGTCCAGACAACCTATTCAGTTCGGCCCATTGAGCCAAACGATCATCCACTGCCAGTGGACGCTCTGGATTGTGAAATTGCGACCAGAAAAGCTTTTGCACTTCGCGATCTTTGTGATCTCGAAAGTGTTCGATCGCATCAGCAGCACTCGCTGCCAAGTCCAGATAGGTATCCTCCACACTCCACATCCGATCCAACGGAGCAAACTTTGGATCACAAAATTTCCTTCGCAGCATAAAGGGCTTTCCAGCCGCAATCTGTTCGGCCTGATGCAGCTCCTCCTTCGTAGCTCTCATCGCAGAGCACGCGTCCTTGGCATTGGCAACGGCCTTCTCTAAGTCCGTCTGTTTCGCCTGGTCTTCTTTTTCAAGAAGTCTGCAACGGTCTGTAGCGCTTTTTAACTTTTCGGCCATCTCGGCCATCTCTTCCTTGCTTCGGCAATGAGCAGCCTGTTCGGCTCTCAGCTCTTCAAGGGCTTTCCTGGTGGCCGCATCACTTTCGCTGGCTTGTTCTTTAGCTCGGGCAAGTTCTGCCCTAAGACTCTCCACGGTAGCCGCACCATCTGCGTCAAGCACAAAAATCATAAGACACAGGCATAAAACTGTTCTTACCTAATGCCGCCCGAGGAATTACATACCTTGAGCCTCATCAAGCCGCTTATTGACAAGCGTGATGTCGGCATCTGCCACGTCCAGTTGCCGCTTTAGTTCGGCAAAATCATCAGTTCGGCTCGATTCCGGACACCTAGTTCGGCAAAATCGTCAGTTCGGCTCGATTTCGAACACCCTGCCGCCTACATTCAAAGGCGACATCTTAGACCTGGGATTATGATCCTCCGCGTGCCGTCATTTCTTGACGACGCGTAGAGTCTTAGGGGCTACTATCTACACAGGGCGCATCTTACTCATGCGCAACTGACAAAAGTATACATTATCTAACGTACCTCGAAACCCGTCAGTAAACTTTTGACGGCCTCATACAATCCGCTCTCTATGGATGAAATCCTTTCAATCACCGTGCCCATTAATGCGCAGTGCTCCTCTGAGATAGAAGCTCGCCCCAGCAGAATCTTTAGCTCCTCCGGCCGAGCACCAGACGGTGCCGGGCTCGTCCCATGACCTCTTTCGAAGGCCGGACGCGGAGAACTGCATAGCCACCTTCCGCCCCTGCCGGATTTGGAGAAACCCTCCGCGACGACACCCCAGGGTCGCCCGCCTCGCTAGGCAGCACGGCAGGGGGAGGCATCCCGCTCTCCATCATCTCCGGAAGGAGATCCCCCGAAGACGAGCTCTGCTGAGAAGGGCTGAGGTCCGAGCTACAAGATAAAGGTTTGGTTAATCTTCTCAGATATAAATCAAGGACTTCCCTCATCCCTCAAAAGGAAAATCTTTTCTCCACTTACGGCTCGCTGGAGGGCTGATCCCCTTGAGGGCGTAGTCCGGCCGAGGAACTCCCCGGCGTCGGACCCTCTGACGAGGATTTTCTCCCCCGTTTCGAGGCCATGGTTTCCGGGTCGTCAGAGGCGGCTCTCTTCTTCCCCTTAGGAGAGGAATTGTCGGTTCCTCCCTTCGGAGCAGCCTCCTTCAAGGAGGCCATAGCTTCCTTGTCCTCCCCCTCCAAAGGCATTATCTCCAGCATCCTGACCAGCACGGGATCCGGCCTGGTTTCAGGAAGGGGAGCCGGACACCTGATCAGCTTTGCCTTCGCTATCCATTCCGGATTAAAAGGACGTCTCTTTTAGGGGCAAGTTTACAACAATTATACGGATAGAAGGTCCGGGCACAAGGTTGCTTACTTGAGTATCCGGGCGATTGCAGCTTAGGCCTGTGTCCTCGGTTAAATCTGGACACATCTCTTGTGATCCGAAGAACAGTCTATACATCTCCGCGGGCGTTGCGCCCATAAAGTTCTGGAGAGCTTGCGGTCCCTCTGGATTAAACTCCCACAGGCGAAGGGGGCGACGTTTGCCGGGCAATATTCGGCGAATCAGCATGACCTGCGTCACCTTGACCAAGCTGAGGTCTCCTTCCAAGAGATCCTTAATTCGGCCCTGTAACAGGGGCACGTCTTTGGGCAAACCCCAATCTAACCCTCTGTTAACCCATGATGCTAGCCGTGGTGGGGGACCCGAGCGAAAGGTAGGAAGCGCCACCCACTTGGTGCTCCGGGAAGCGGTGATATAAAACCACTCTCGTTGCCAAAAGCCTAGCTCCTCTTGAAAAGAGCCCTCGGGCCATGGAGCATCAGCATTTTTGCTTATAACAGCGCCTTCGCACTCTGCGTGCCGTCCCTTGATCATCTCCGGCTCCACTTTGAAAGTCTTGAGCCATAATCCGAAGTGAGGGGTAACATGGAGGAACGCTTTGCATACAACGATAAACGAGGAGATATGGAGGATGGACTCCGGAGCTAAGTCGTGGAATTCCAGCCCGTAATAAAACAACAGTCCCCTCACAAAGGGGTCCATCGGGAAGCCTAACCCCCGAAGGAAGTGAGACACGAACACTACGCTCTCACCGGGATGGGGACTGGGGATAGCCTGCCTTTGAGCAAGCAACCTGTGCGAAATTACGGCGGTCAAGAACTTAGCCTCTCTCAACTTTAGCACATCCTCCTCCGTGACAGAGGAGGGCATCCATCGGCCTTGAAGGTCGGAACCGGACATTGTCGAAGGTCTGAGGCGCCCAGAATCTGGAGCCTAGGGTGTTGGAACTCGAGGCGACGGGCGAACTTGTTTTGGGATTGGAGAAAAGGAGTAAGGCCCTGGTCTCTTTATAAGAGGTTGAATACCAGGAGCCCTCCCCATAACCGTTTGGGACTCGCCTTTAATCGAGAAAACATGCTAACGGGCACGATTGGGTTACCCATGTCTGTATTGATGAGAATCCCGTAAAAGGGGGGCACACGATCTCTGCTTTGACAAGACGTGCCAAGGAAACCGCCTCGCAAAACACGCTGAGGTGGAAAAGTGACAATGATTCGAGTGAAGGACTTGGCTGTAGTGTGATGACGCACTGCGGAATACGTCAGCAAATTTGATTTGTGTTAATATTATTCTCTCTATGGCAATATGTGGGAGCTTATTTTGCAGAGCCGGACACTACTCTTGGTGTTTACAATCTTCTATGAAGGACTTGGAGGAGGAACCCGCCTTGCAATGCCGAAGACAATTTGCGTGCCGGACTCGTCGTCATTGAAGCCTGGTTCAGGGGCTACTGAGGGAGTCCTGGATTACGGGGTGTCCGGATAGCCGGACTATACCTTTGGCCGGACTCCTGGACTATGAAGATACAAGATTGAAGACTTCGTCCCGTGTCTGGATAGGACTTTCCTTGGCGTGGAAGGCAAGCTTGGCGATGCGGATATTCAAGATCTCCTACCATTGTAACCGACTCTGTGTAACCCTAACCCTATCCGGTGTCTATATAAACCGGAGGGTTGTAGTCCATAGGCAATCAACTCCATATACAACAATCATACCATAGGCTAGCTTCTAGGGTTTAGCCTCCTTGATCTCACGGTAGATCTACTCTTGTACTACCCATATCATCAATATTAATCAAGCAGGACATAGGGTTTTACCTCCATCAAGAGGGCCCGAACCTGGGTAAAACATCGTGTTCCCGGCCTCCTGTTACCATTCGGCCTAGACGCACAGTTCGGGACCCCCTACCCGAGATCCGCCGGTTTTGACACCGACAACGATGATTTCTTCTCTCTGATTTTTTTCTCTCCGAAAGCAAATATATAGAGTTGGAGTTGGCGTCGGAGGGCATCCAGGGGGCCCACGAGGTAGGGGGCGCACCCTGGGGGGGGGGGCCCACCCTCGTGAGAAGGGTGTGGGCCCCCTGGTCTTCATCTTTGGTGAGGATTTTTTATTATTTTTTCTAAGATGTTCCGTGGAGTTTTAGGTCATTCCGAGAATATTTGTTTTCTGCACATAAAACAACACCATGGCAATTCTGCTGAAAACAGCGTTAGTCCGGGTTAGTTCCATTCAAATCATATAAGTTAGAGTCCAAAACAAGGGCAAAAGTGTTTGGAAAAGTAGATACGACGGAGATGTATCAACTCCCCCAAGCTTAAACCCTTGCTTGTCCTCAAGCAATTCAGTTGACAAACTGAAAGAAAGAAAGAAAAACTTTTACAAACTCCGTTTGCTCTTGTTGTTGTAACTATGTCAAGCCAGCATTCAAGTTTTCAGCATAGATCATAACTAACCACATTTGCAATAATTCTCAGGTCTCATAATTACTCATATCAATAGCATAATCAACTAGCAAGCCAGAATAATAAATCTCGGATGACAACGCTTTCTCAAAACAATCATAATATGATATAACAGGATGGTATCTCGCTAGCCCTTTCTGAGACCGCAAAACATAAATGCAAAGCACCTTTAAAGATCAAGGACTGACTAGACATTGTAATTCATGGTAAGAGAGATCCAATCATAGTCACACCCAATATAAATTAACAGTGATGAATGCAAATGACAGCTGTGCTCTCCAGCTAGTGCTTTTTGATAAGAGGGTGATGACTCAACATAAAAGTAAATGGATAGGCCCTTCGCAGAGGGAAGCAAGGATTTGTAGAGGTGCCAGAGCTCGGTTTTGAAATAGAGATAATTTGTATTTTGAGTGATATACTTTCATTGTCAACGTAACAACTAAGAGATGGCGATATCTTCCATGCTAAACACATTATAGGCGGTTCCCAAACAGAATGGTAAAGTTTATACTCCCCCTCCACCAACAAGCATCAATCCATGGCTTGCTCGAAACAATGAGTGCCTCCAACATACATCAGGTCCCAGGGGGAGTTTTGTTTGCAATTAATTTTGATTTAGTTTGCATAAAGCATGGGACTGGGCATCCCGTTGACCAGCCATTTTCTCGTGAGTGAGGAGCGGAGTCCACTCCTCTTGAGAATAACCCGTCTAACACGGAAGATAAGGACAACCTTGGTTGATACATGAGCTATTCGAGCATATAAAATAGAATGTTTATTTGAAGGTTTAGAGTTTGGCACATACAAATTTACTTGGGACGGCAGGTAGATACCGCATATAGAAAGGTATAGTTGACTCATCTGGAATAACTTTGGGGTTTAAGGGATTGGATGCACAAGCAGTATTCCTGCTTAGTACAAGTGAAGGCTAGCAAAAGACTGGGAAGCGACCAACTAGAGAGCGACAACAGCCATGTACATGCATTAAAATTAATAAACATTGGATGCAATCATGAGTAGGATATAATCCACCATGAACATAAATATCGTGAAGGCTATGTTGATTTTGTTTCAACTACATGCGTGAACATGTGCCAAGTCAAGTCACTTAAATCATTCAAAGGAGGATACCACCCCATCATACCACATCATAATCATCTCAATAGCATGTTGGCACACAAGGTAAATCATTATAACTCATAGCTAATTAAGCATGGCACAAGCAACTATGATCTCCAATTGTCATTGCAAACATGTTTATTCAAAATAAGCTGAATCAAGAACGAGGGACTCATCATATTTACAAAAACAAAAGAGGTCGAGTTCATACCAGCTTTTCTCATCTCAGTCAATCCATCATATATCATCATAATTGCCTTTCACTTCCATGACCGAACGGTGTGAATAATAATAGGAGTGTACGTGCATTGGACTAAGCTAGAATCTGCGAGCATTCAATAAACAGGAGAAGACAAGGCAATATGGGATTTGGGTTAAATCAACAATAATGCATATAAGAGCCACTTCAACAATTTAATTATGGTCTTCTCCTACTGACCCCCAAAGAAAAGAAAAGAAATAAAACTGTTTACACGGGGAAGCTCCCAACAAGCAAAAGAAGAACGGGAAATATTTTTGGGTTTTCTTTTTAATTATTACTACTACAGCAGAAAAATAAACTACTACTATTTTTTTTGTTTTCTTAAGGTTTAGCAATCACACAAGAAGAAAGCAGGAAAAGGAACTAAACTAGCATGGATATTACAGTGAAAAAGTATGAGCACTGACATCTAGCAATGAGTGTGTGTGAACATAAATGTAATGTCGGTGAGAAATACGTACTCCCCCAAGCTTAGGCTTTTGGCCTAAGTTGGTCTATGGCCACGGCTGGCCTGGCAGATATCCATAATAATAGTTGTTGGGGTCGTACTGTGATGAGGAGGAATAGTTGGGATCATACTGTGATGAAGAAGAAGACTCTGACTACCACTGGCTGACAGTCATCTCTAAGCTTGGACGGCAGCCCACATAACGAGGTAGGGTCCTACAAAATTAAACAAAGAAGGAGCAGGCAGGATAATAGTCTCAGGATGATGTTTGTTAAAGAACAATTGATATTTAAGCTCTCCTGCCCTATTCTTAACAATAAAATCATGTGCCACCATACTTTTATGATCTAGATAAACACGGGGCAGCACCTTTTCTTCCTTCTCGGCATGCCTAATAGGTATGCTAAAATGTGCAGCTAGGCGTGTGGCATAGACGCCTCCAAAGATGGGGCCTTTGGTATGGTTCATACTTAACCGTCTAGCAATAATACCGCTCATACTAAAAGTGTTATCACTATATAAACCATGGTGCAGAATAATTATATCAGGGATACTAAGGTTTCCACAGTTTCCATGTCCAATTAAACAACGACTAGCAAATAATGCAAAGTAACGTAAAACAGGAAAATGTATGCTAGTGATTCGTGCATCAGAAACCTTTCTACTTTCTCCTACAGTGATAGTATCAATAAACCCAGCCACATCATCATGATGTGGTTCTTCTGTCTTGCCCTCAAAAGGGACTAAACAAATCCGACAGAAATCATAAAGTGACATCTCCTTATGCTCATCATATAAATGAAACTCCACCGTAGGTGGTGAGTTCCTAGAATGAAAATGAAAGTTTTGCACAAAAGTATTTGTGAGTAAGAGATACTAATCGCATTGGTCGTGGAGGAAAGCGGTGAGGCCTGCATTGTGAGCCAATTCATGAAAATCTTCATAGATACCGGCTGCTCTCAAGAAATCTTCAGAAGGCCATTCACACGCCCGAATCTCTGCAGTGCGCGGCAAATTATACTTAGGCTTCGGTGCCTTTTCCTTTGAGCTTTGGCTCGATGAGCCCCTCAAAAATCTCCTCATTATTTTTCTGAAATAATCTGAAATTTTTAGTAACTTCAAACAAAACTAAACCAACTTCAATAAAACTGATAGCAACTACTCCTACAAGTGCCTAGAGCCTATATCAAGCATTAGAACTACTTAGAACCATATAAATTTGACATGCAAGCTCAAGAACATGGTCACCTATGCAGCACAAATCTGCAAAGAATAAAGCACTAGAACAAAAACTAATTGGACAAATGGAGGAGTCACATACCAAGGAACAATCTCCCCAAGCAGTTTTGCGAGAGGTGCTTTGAGCAAGGAGATCGAAAATCACAGCAAAAGTGGCTGGAACTCGTGCTTGAGTTGGTTTTTCGGGTTTGAGCAAGAAGATGGGTGCTGGGATAAGTGGAGGAGGGCCACCGTGGGCCCACGAGGCAGGGGGCACGCCCTAGGGGGGCGCCCACCACCCTCGTGGCCAGGTGGCAGCTCCTCCCGCGGTAATTTTTGCATAGTAAATCCTCAAATATTCCCGAAAAAATCATATTAAATTGGCATGGCATTCTGAGGACTTCTATTTTCGGGATATTTTTATATTGCACGGATAAGTCAGGAAACAGACAGAAAAATACTAATTTTACTTTATTTCTACTAATTGACAGAAAATAAAGAGAAGGTATAGAAGGTGGTGCTTCTAGTTTCATCCATCTCATGCTCATAAAAAAGAATCCACTAACAAGGTTGATCAAGTCTTGTTAACAAACTCATTCCGATAATCATGAAACCGGAGAAATTTTGAATAACACTAAGTTACCTCAACGGGGATATGCACATCCCCAATAATAAGAATATCATATTTCTTCTTGACAGTTGGCAGACGAAATTCAAAACCTCCAAATATAATCGATGGAATTTTCCCAATAGAGTTAATACTATGAACTTGAGGTTGTTTCCTCGGAAAGTGTATCGTATGCTCATTACCATTAACATGAAAAGTGACATTGCCTTTGTTGCAATCAATAACAGCCCCTGCAGTATTAAGAAAAGGTCTTCCAAGAATAATAGACATACTATCATCCTCAGGAATATCGAGAATAACAAAGTCCGTTAAAATAGTAACGTTTGCAACCACAACAGGCACATCCTCACAAATACCGACAGGTATAGCAGTTGATTTATCAGTCATTTGCAAAGATATTTTAGTAGGTGTCGGCTTATTCAAGTCAAGTCTACGATATAAAGAGAGAGGCATAACACTAACACCAGCTCCAAGATCACATAAAGTAGTTTTAATATAATTTCTTTTAATGGAGCAAGGTATAGTAGGTACTCCGGGGTCTCCAAGTTTCTTTGGTATTCCACCCTTAAAAGTGTAATTAGCAAGCATGGTGGAAATCTCGGCTTCTGGTATCTTTCTTTTATTAGTAATGATATCCTTCATATATTTAGCATAAGGATTTGTTTTGAGCACATCAGTTAATCTCATACGCAAAAAGATAGGCCTAATCATTTTAGCAAATCGCTCAAAATTCTCATCATCCTTTTTCTTGGATGGTTTCGGAGGAAAAGGCATGGGTTTCTGAACCCAAGGTTCCCTTTCTTTACCATGTTTCCTAGCAACAAAGTCTCTTTTATCATAATGTTGATTCTTTGATTGTGGGTTATCAAGATCAACAACAGGTTCAACTTCTACATCATTGTCATTACTAGGTTGCGCATCATCAAGAACATCATCATTAATATTTTCATTAGGTTCATGTTCATTACCAGATTGTGTTTCAGCATCAGACATAGAAATATCATTTGGATTATCAGGTGGTTCAGCAATAGGTTCACTAGAAGTTTGCACAGTTCTATCATTTTTCTTCATCTTCTTTTTAGAAGAACTAGGAACATCAATATTTTTTCTTTGAGAATCTTGCTCGATTCTCTTAGGGTGGCCTTCAGGATACAAAGGTTCCTGAGTCATTCTACCAGTTCTAGTAGCCACTCTAACAGCATAATCATTTTTCTTACTATTCATTTCATCAAGCACTTCTTTTTGAGCCTTAAGTACTTGTTCAACTTGAGTGGTAACCATAGAAACATGTTTGCTAACAAGTTTAAGTTCACCTTTAATATTAGCCATATAATCACCCAAGCGTCTAATCATATAAGAATTTTCTTTTAAGTGTCTACCAAAATAATCATTGACGTCGTCTTGCTTAAACATAAAGTTATCAAACTCATCCAAGCACTGACTAGCAATTTTAGTAGGAGGGACTTCAGCTTTTATCATATCTATAGAGAGAATTACCTTTACTACCTGTGTCGGGATATCGGGATCAGGAGGTTCTTCAGTAAATAAAGAATTGAGATCATATGTTTCTTCAACAGGCGATATATTAAGACCATGTATTTCTTCAATAGGAGGTAAATTCTTACATCTTCAGCTTTAATACCTTTTTCTTTCATAGATTTCTTTGCCTCTTGCATATCTTCGGGACTGAGGAATAGAACACCTCTCTTCTTCGGAGTTGGTTTAGGAATAGGTTCAGTAATTGGAGCAGGAGTTGGCTCAGGAGGTGGCTCAGGAGCTGGCTCAGGAGGTGCCCAATTATTTTCATTTGTCAACATATTATTCAATAGGATTTCAGCTTCATCCGGTGTTCTTTCCCTGAAAAGAGAACCAGCACAACTATCCAGGTAATCTCTGAAGCATCGGTTAGTCCATTATAAAAGATATCAAGTATTTCAGGTTTCTTAAGAGGATGATCAGGAAAAGCATTAAGTAACTTGAGAAGCCTCCCCCAAGCTTGTGGGAGACTCTCTTCTTTGATTTGCACGAAGTTGTATATTTCCCTCAAAGCAGCTTGTTTCTTATGAGCAGGGAAATATTTAGCAGAGAAGTAATAAATCATATCCTGGGGACTACGCACACAACCAAGATCAAGAGAATTAAACCATATCTTAGCATCACCCTTTAATGAGAACGGAAATATTTTGAGTATATAGAAGTAACGCGATCTCTCATCATTAGTGAACATGGCATCTATATCATTTAACTTAGTAAGATGTGACACAACAGTTTCAGATTCATAGCCATAAAACGGATCAGATTCAACCAAAGTAATTATATCAGGATCAACAGAGAATTCATAATCCTTATTAGGAACACAAATAGGTGAAGTAGCAAAAGCAGGGTCGGGTTTCATTTTATCTATAAGTGATTCTTTGTTCCATTTAATTAATAACCTCTTAAGCTCATATCTATCCTTGCAAGCTAAAATAGCGACAGAAGATTCCATATCAAAAAGATAACCCTCAGGAATAACAGGCATATTTTCATCATCATATTCAGATTCAATAATTTCTTTTTCTCTAGCCCTAGCAATTTGTTCATCAAGAAATTCACTAAGGGGCACAGTAGTATCAGGCATAGAACCAGTTTCATCATAAGTATCATGCATAGCAAAAGTGGCATCATCGATAACATGCGACATATCAGAACGAATAGCGGAAGTAGGTGTAGGTGTCGCAAACTTACTCATAACAGAAGGTGAATCAAGTGCAGATCTAGATGGCAGTTCCTTACCTCCCCTCGTAGTTGAGGGATAGATCTTGGTTTTTGGATCTCTCAAGTTCTTCATAGTGTCCAACAGATATAAATCCCAAGTGACTCAAAGAATAGAGCTATGCTCCCCGGCAACGGCGCCAGAAATTTGTCTTGATAACCCACAAGTATAGGGGATCGCAACAACTTTCAAGGGTAGAGTATTCAACCCAAGTTTATTGATTCGACACAAGGGGAGCCAAAGAATATTCTCAAGTATTAGCAGCTGAGTTGTCAATTCAACCACACCTGGAAACTTAGTATCTGCAGCAAAGTGTTTAGTAGCAAAGTAATATGATAGTGGTGGTAGCGGCAACAAAAGTAAGGATAGCAAAAGTAATGTTTTTGGTATTTTGTAGTGATTGTAACAGTAGCAGCGGGAAAGTAAATAAGTGTAAACCAGTATATGGAAAACTCGTAGGCACCGGATCAGTGATGGATAATTATGCCGGATGCGGTTCATCATATAACAGTCATAACATAGGGTGACACAGAACTAGCTCCAATTCATCAATGTAATGTAGGCATGTATTCCGTATATAGTCATACGTGCTTATGGAAAATAACTTGCATGGCATCTTTTGTCCTACCCTCCCGTGGCAGCGGGGTCCTATTGGAAACTAAGGGATATTAAGGCCTCCTTTTAATAGAGAACCGGAACAAAGCATTAGCACATAGTGAATACATGAACTCCTCAAACTATGGTCATCACCGGGAGTGGTCCCGATTATTGTCACTTCGGGGTTGCCGGATCATAACACATAGTAGGTGACTATAGACTTGCAAGATAGGATCAAGAACTCACATATATTCATGAAAACATAATAGGTTCAGATCTGAAATCATGGCACTTGGGCCCTAGTGACAAGCATTAAGCATAGCAAAGTCATAGCAACATCAATCTCAGAACATAGTGGATACTAGGGATCAAACCCTAACAAAACTAACTCGATTACATGATAAATCTCATCCAACCCATCACCGTCCAGCAAGCCTACAATGGAATTACTCACGAGTGGTGAGCATCATGAAATTGGTGATGGAGGATGGTTGATGATGACGACGGCGACGAATACCCCTCTCCGGAGCCCCGAACGGACTCCAGATCAGCCCTCCCGAGAGGTTTTAGGGCTTGGCGGCGGCTCCGTATCGTAAAACACGATGATTTCTTCTCTCTGATTTTTTTCTCTCCGAAAGCAAATATATAGAGTTGGAGTTGGCGTCGGAGGGCATCCAGGGGGCCCACGAGGTAGGGGGCGCGCCCTAGGGGGGGGGCGCCCCCCACCCTCGTGAGATGGGTGTGGCCCCCCTGGTCTTCATCTTTAGCGAGGATTTTTTTTATTTTTTCTAAGATGTTCCATGGAGTTTCAGGTCATTCCGAGAATATTTGTTTTCTGCACATAAAACAACACCCTCGCAATTCTGCTGAAAACAACGTCAGTCCGGGATAGTTCCATTCAAATCATACAAGTTAGAGTCCAAAACAAGGGCAAAAGTGTTTGGAAAAGTAGATACGACGGAGACGTATCACTATACCAGGTACCGGTAAAGAAGGACAAGAAGAAGAAGAACAAGGAGGCCGAAAGTGGCCTCCACCATGAAGGTACCTCGGGCGCTATGTCCGGAGGGACCGAGGCTCCCTCCTATCATGAGGGAGATGAAAATGAGGATGAGGAAGAGGAAGAATAAGACAATCGTCCTCTCGAAGGGAAAAAGAGGGCGGCCTCCGCTGACCCGGAGGCGAGGGCGTCCAAAAGGGGAAAGTTATCCCTTTCAGACGACTCGGATTCAGACATCGAGGATATCCCCAAGACCCGCCCCCGGACCAAGCCTCTTGCCGAATCGTAAGTTCCTAAGGACGCTTTACATACATTCGCTCCTTTATGAATTGTGAGAATAATCATTAAATCATGTGTTTCAGTCCGACCCACAGCTCCCTCAACAATCCTCCTCATCAGGGGATTAGCCACCGGAGATGATGGAGAGCGAGATGCCTCCGCAAGTTTCCTCGCCCCCTAGGGCGGATGACATTGAGGTGTCGTCATAGGGGATTTCTCCGGATCGCCGAGAGGTGTAGGGGATCATCAATACGGCACTAGAGGGTAATACCTCGGCCGTTGAGGACACGGGGGACGCGACCCCCATGAAGACCGGGGATGGGGGCCCTGGATTGTTCGGCCCCTAGCCGAATACCGCTCCGGAAACGGATCCGGAGTCGAGTGAGCGGCCCCCTTCAAGGGAGCAGGGAGCGCTTACTCTTGCGGCGACCTCCATGAATCCGGAGGCGCCGAACATGCTGAGGGACGGACTGCGAAGTGCGTCCGTCTCGGAGGAGCACCATACCTTGATGGGTATGGTGGCTGAGAAGATTCAGTCCGCTAAAGGCAGGCTGCATAAAGCCTTTACGAGCCTGCTAAGAGGCTTCGAGTTATGCGATGTAATGTCTTTAGCCACTTTCCTATGGAAAAAATGTCTATATATGGATAGTAGCCCCTCAGACTCTGGTCGGCCTAGGAAGAAGGGCGAATAGAAGATCTATATATATCTTCAAGAAATAACATACTTATTTGGCTGAAAAAATAGGCTTCACTGTTAGCGGCAACCGCCCAGGCGGCGGAAGTTTCCGAACTGAAACGGCAACTAAAGCAGGCCGATGAGGACATCGTCCTTGCTAACAAGCAGCTCGACGAGGCACAAGGTATGCTACGAACCTCCCATTTGTGCCTATATGAATGTGCGAATGCCAAGTTCAAACTTGGACTTTGTTATGTGTGAAATTACAGATTGTGTTGTTGAGGTCGAGACCCTCAGGGGTGAACTTGCCCGGGCCAAGGAGAAGGCGAGAGTGAGCAATGGGGCTGCTGACAAAGTGGCCGCAGATTTGAACGCCGAATAGGCCACCCGGTGCCAGGTCGAGGAGCGGGTATCTGTAGTAGACCAAGAGCTCAAGGACGCCGCCCGCAAGTGCAAGTCCCTCGAGGAGGAGAATAAAGCCAAGGCGGCCGAGCTCTCCAAGGCCCTTCAGGAGGACAAAGAGGCGCGGTCCGAATCTTGGGCGACTCGCGAGGAGATCCGGCAGGTCGGGCAGATAGCGGCTGGTAAGCCCTTTCTTTTACAGACTAAGTTTGGCGATCAGAGATATGCCTTGCTTAATCGACGGTGGAGTTCTCCGACGCTTTTGCAGATCTTCCGAAGAGTGCCGCCGACACCACGTAATTCTTCGAGTCTCAGGAGGGGCATCCGACGAAGAAACTGTTTTGGTCATAGTTCGTGGCGCGGGAGCACCCAGCATTGCTGAATGACCAAATGGTGCAATGGGCCGAGCTGCATAAGATGTCCAGAGCAGCCATGAAGGACGTAATAGTTCGGATATGGCCAGCCGAACCCATTCCGAGCAGCTATTTTGGCCTGGCGCGGTGACTCGTCGACTCAGTGCCCCGAATCGACGCAATCAAGCGGTCGGTGTGTATAGAAGGTGCACGGATGGGCTTCACCTGCGTCAAGATGCACTAGGTGAAGATGAAGGCTTCCGAAGTGGCTGTTGAGGGCCCTCCCGGAGGCAAGAACCACCGCACGCCGGAGCGCTATTTAGAGGACGTCCTAGAGGGTGCCCGCTTGATAGAGGGTCAATGCTCAAAGGACATTAAGTTCAAATAAATGTACCTGAATTGTCCGGACTTTTTATTATATATGAAGGCTTTGTAATATATTTGTGCCTTTGTCTAAAATTTCTTCCCTCCTATGCGGCCATTTTGTATTCCCGAGAGTTTTCTAGTCGTCGGCTTCAGCCCCCACGTAGATACTACGGGGGTGTTAGGAATAGCACATGATGACACTTGACCTAAAGTCTTGGTCCGTCAAGGAGGTGTCAGTGCGACGAACCAGGCAATCAGACTATGTGGCTTTACCACTCTCACTTAGCCATAGGACTTTGACGATGGGGCTAGAAGATAGCCCCTGGTATGTTTGCGGCTATCCGGATGTGGATGGGTTACGTATGTGACTAGAAAAGCGGTCCTTCGTGTTATACGGAAAACAATTGCTAAAGAATTTAATAAGTCGCCGAGTGGCTGACCAGCTCTCGCCGCATCATGACAGTCAGTTTTCATCTTTCTCTACTGAGGTGCTTAACCGGACGAACCAGAAGCACAATCGCAATAGTTCTCCCTTTACTACCCTAGCCGAACAAACGGAACGTAAGGTAGCAAACATAGGAGCTGGGCAACCCAACTATTGATCAAAGAGATGATTCGGAGCCGATGCATATAATGCCCATTTCGGGACACCGAATTGTGCTATAAAGCTATTCGGGCTTTTGTTTGGCGACACATGTGTGGCCATATAGAGCCCCTGGCAATTTGTGCCGAGGTGAGTGAGACAATTGAGGAGACGGTATACGGTCTATAAATAAAGGCGATACTGAATAAAAATTGTTTGCACTAAAATCTGATTGATACGCCAGAACATGATCTTACAGAGGGCACCATAATCACCAAGGCCATTTTATATGCCAGGGGTCTAAGGAGAAGGGGGAAAGCTCTATACAGGTTCTTGAATAAAGTTTTGGTCTGCAAAATTCTTTGGATCTCCTGTCGCACGTCTGCGCCGCTTTCACCTTGAAGAGAGGTGTTCCTTAAGAGGAATGGTCTTCGGCTATTTGTACAAAACCGGGCTCGAAAAGAGTCCTTGTAAGTCCATAGGATGAATAGGTTTTAATTCACCTGTCGTAAAGGAGAAAAAATAATTAAGGAAAAGGGGAAGGCCATATAGGGTCGAACCATACAATGGGCCTATCCGTATTGTGCCTCCGCCGATGCCCAAGGTATTTTAAGTGCATAATTATGCACGCGTGGTACGAAGTTCACGGATGTGTGCGGCGACCGATGAAGGCGAAACTGCTAGTCCAGCTCTGGAATTACCAAGCTATCAGCAGGCAGAACTGACCGGTCTTGTTTAATGAAGGCTGGCGGCTTGACGGCCGATGAGGTGTGCGGCTTGACCAGGCCGCTCTGTACTTCGGCCGCGAGGGCCGCAGTATGCTCCTCAGTACAGAGGGAGAGTTCCGTGTTTCCATTGATTGTAATGACGCCACGTGGGCCTGACATCTTGAGCTTTAAATAACATAGTGCGGGACCGCGTTAAAACGGGCGAAAGCGGTTCGTCCGAGCAGTGCGTGATATCCATTGCAGAAGGGGACGATACCGAAGGTCAAGTCTTCACTTTGGAAGTTGTCCGGCGAACCAAAGACGACTTCCAATGTTACTAAGCCCATACAATGGGCCTCTACACCGGGTATTGCTCCTTTAAAGGTAGTTTTAGTGGGCTTGATTCTTGACGAATTGATGCCCATTATGCGGGCAGTGTCCTGATAAAACATGTTGATACTACTGCCGCCGTCCATGAGGACTCGCATAAGGTGGAATCTGTCGATGATTGGATCAAGGACCAGAGCTGCCGAACCTCCGTGACGGATACTGGTTGGGTGGTCCTTTTGATCGAAGGGGATCGGACAAGCTGACCATGGGTTAAATTTTGGGGCGACCGACTCGATGGTGTAGACGTCCCTTAACGCACGCTTGCGCTCCTGCTTGGGGATATGTGTGACATATATCATAATCACCGTTTTTACCTCGAGGGGGGGGGAATTCTTCTGTCCCCCCATGTTCGGTGGGCAAGGCTCTTCGTCGTCGTCCTCGCTGGGCGGCCCTTTCCCTTTATGTTCGGTGTTAAGCTTGCCGGCCTGCTTAAAGACCCAACTTTTTTTGTTGGTGTAATTGGGAGACTTATCGGGGGTGTCGTGGGTATGGCAAGGCCGATCGAGTATTCTATCCAAGCTAGATGTACCATCTCTATTTCCTTTGAATGGCTTCTTCCGTTGACTGGATTTGGAGCTGCCGAATCCAGCGTTGACCATTATGTCTTTGGCATTTTCGTTATTGATTCGACGCTTGTGCTTGTTGTGTCGTGGTTTGCCATTGTCGTCCCTGGCTTCAAAGGTGTTGGGGTCGTTGGTGCTATTGCTTCTGCGTGCAAGCCAGCTGTCTTCTCCAGCACAAAAGCGGGTCATTAGTGCGGTAAGGGCTGCCATGGACTTTGGCTTTTCTTGGCCGAGGTGTCGGGCGAGCCATTCATCGCGGACGCTGTGTTTAAAGGCTGCGAGGGCTTCGGCGTCTGGGCAGTCAACGATTTGGTTCTTTTTCATTAAGAACCTTGTCCAGAGTTTCCGGGCTGGCTCTCCGGGTTGCTGGACTATCTGAGTGAGGTCATCCGCGTCCGGGGGTTGTACATAGGTACCTTGGAAGTTGTCTCAAAAGGCATCTTCCAAGTCTTCCCAGCTACCGATAGAATTTTCTGGGAGGCTGTTTAACCAGTGTTGTGCTGGTCCCTTAAGTTTCAAGGGGAGATATTTGATGGCATGTAGGTCATCATCATGAGCCATGTGTATGTGGAGAAGAAAATCTTCAATCCAGACTGCGGGGTCCATCGTGCCGTCGTATGAGTCGATATTTACGGCTTTAAACCCTTCTGGGAACTGGTGCTCCATTACCTCATTAGTGAAGCGTAGATGGTGTGCGGCGCCTCTGTATCGGGCAATGTCGCGACGCAGTTTGGATGAAGCCTGTATGCAATTTTTGGCCCGAGTGAGGTTGTGCTTGTCGCGCCAGGCCTGACGGCCGTCCTCTCGCGCTGGTGCAGGTCCCCTTGATCCATAGATTGATTTGGTTTGACCGACTTTATTGTCTAGGTCCTGTCGTAGGTCGTATGTATATTCTGGAGCCGCCATTCCCCTGCTTTTATGGCGAGGTGGTGCGGGCTGGTGCTCGTCTTGAGTTGTCATTCTGTCCCGGCCATGCGACGGTCGATTAGGTCTGTCAGCAGTGTTACGCGTTGGTGGTATGGGCTCAGGGGCCTCATTGTCGAATTGGGGTAGCAGCTTGCGCTTCGGGTAGTTCTTTGTTGGGCGTTCGAGGCCGTATTCCTCGTCTGCCAGGACGTTAGTCCATCTATCATTGAGTAAGTACTGATCAGCTTGAAGCTGCCGCTGCTTCTTTTTCAGGCTTCTTGCGGTGGCTATTAGCCGGCGCTTAAAGCGCTCTTGTTCGAGGGGTTCCTCCGGCACGATGAAATCTTCGTTACCAAGGCTCACATCTTCTTCGGAGGTCGGTAGGTAGTTACTATCCTCCGAGCCCTCATTCTCGACAAGATCGTCGGGGTTTACCTGCCCATCCTCCCAATCATCCTATTCGGATGTTGGCTCTACAGGGGCTTCTGGGTCTTCGACATTCTCCGGGGTATTATTGTCTTCGGTGCCGGTATTGCCGTCTTTGTCACGACGTGATTTTGAGCAGCTTCGCTGACGTCGATGCTTCGGAGGGGCTTCGATAGGCTTGTCCTCAACCGGATTCTCCATGTCGGCGTCGCCATCCTCTTTAGGTGTGTCCACCATGTACACGTCATATGTGGAGGTGGCCGTTCATCGTCCGGTAAATGGAGGGTTTTGCCCTTGTTCGTCTCCGGCAACATCGTTCATACCGTCGATGTCTTCAGAGGCGTAATCCAACATGTCGGTTAAATCTTCGACAGTGGCTATGAAGTGGGTGGTGGGTGGCTCTCAGCCCCTAGTCTGGGCTGGGCGTAGTTCGGAAGTGATCCTTCCATAATGGCGAGTGATCGCATTAAGTCCAGGGCCTCGTTTAAAGGTGAGGGTTGGACAGAGAAACGAGAGTCCGTGGGGCTGTCCGGAGTCGGAGTCTCCTGGCGGCGCCCACTTGACACGGACCTCGAGAGTTCAGACCTAGAGTCCGGTGGAGTGTCTGACGCTTCTCCGACAGCAAGCCCCATAAGTGCAGAGAGTCCAGTGGGCTCTAGAATCCCGTCTTCGGACCTGTCGACTTGCTTTGGATCTAAGGCCAGAACAGTAGTCGGTGCTGCGAACCATTCGAGGATCAAGTCTCCTCGGATATCAGCGACATAGTTTATGTTCCCAAAATTGATTTGATGACCAGGGGCGTAGCTGTCGATCTGCTTGAGGTGGCCATTCAAGTTGGCACGCAGCGCGATGCCACTGAATACAAAAATTTGGCCCGGGGGGAAGATCTCCCCCGAAACAACATTATTGTGGATGATCAAACAAGCCATCGAATCCTTTGCCGACAACATAGAGGAACTCTCAATGAAAGCACCAATGTCGGTGTCAAAACTGGTAGATCTCGGGTAGGGGGTCCCGAACTGTGCGTCTAAGGATCAGAGGTAACATGAGGCAGGGGACACGATGTTTACCCAGGTTCGGGCCCTCTTGATGGAGGTAAAACCCCATGTCCTGCTTGATTGACTTTGATGAGTATAGGGGTTACAAGAGTTGATCTACCACGAGATTGTAATGGCTAAACCCTAGATGTCTAGCCTATATGATTATGATCGCCCCTATGGATTAAACCCTCCAGTTTATATAGATACTGGAGGGGGCTAGGGTTTGTACATAGTCGGTTTACAGAGAAAGGAATCTTCATATCCGAAGGCCAAGCTTGCCTTCCACGCCAAGGAGAGTCCCATCCGGACACTGGGGGAAGCCATCTATCTTGTATCTTCACGGCCCACCAGTCTGGCCCATGCCACATAACTCGGACGCCCGGAGACCCCCTAATCCAAGACTCCCTTAGCGACATCAGGCGAAGAGACTGCAGTACACCTCTTTTGGGCCAGTCGCTCCTCGAGCTCCGCGGGAAGCGTAGCCGGGCTTAGGCTGCGACGCTTTGGAGTGGGGATGGGGATGGGGATCTATGGGAAAGGGGGCATTTGGCATGCGTCATCTAAGAAACTTAGGGCGGCCTGGGTATGGAGATCGGTGGGTAAGATGCACGGGCAAACCAGCAGATGTTGACAATGGAGGCCTTGCGGTGGCGGCAACGGCGGGGACCTTGCTAGGGTTTTGAGCGAGGGAGGGTGTGTGTGTGTGCGTGCATGCCCGAGAAGGTTTTGGTGTGTGTGTGTGTGGAGGGGGGCGTGGGGTGTGTTTGAGGAAATGGCACGGGTACTAAATTTTTTACTACGCGGGAGGCAAACGTGGGAGTGAAATGCCGGGGCTATTGAAAATTTTGATGATGGTGCATCACACACGGTCCGGAGATAACAACTGTGTGTTATGAAACAGAAAAACCCTCGAGGCGGGCAGATATTTTTGAGGGATGTAGGCGGGATTTGGAACAAGAAACATCACATATGGTCGAAACACAATAACCGTGTGTTATCGAACAGAAAAAAGTTGTAGGCGGGTAGATATTTTTGAGAGGGGAAGCCTCATGGAGCCCAAT
The DNA here is from genome assembly GCF_018294505.1 of Triticum aestivum. Lineage (NCBI taxonomy): Eukaryota > Viridiplantae > Streptophyta > Magnoliopsida > Poales > Poaceae > Triticum > Triticum aestivum. Next base: position 441,499,362 of record NC_057809.1, read on the forward strand.
GCACACGGTTAGTTTGAGTGAACCATGTCTGTTGCGTCATCCGACTTGTCTAATGTTCATAAATTTGGCGAAAAATGACGCGGGAGAGGGTCAGAACAGGAACACACTTGCATGTGGACCAAATTTATGTATGAAAAGAGTGGTTAGATTTTTAAATACCAAATGCACCTTCGATGTGGCACCTATCTCTCAAAGCGCATGGTATTGCTTTCCCCCACCCCCACCCCTCGTGTCGACACAGAGGGAATCCTAAGCTATGAATGCAGGCCCCCTCCCCCAACCGAGGTTCACCTAGCAAAGTAAGAAGTAGCTAGCAGCCCCCCCTCCCCCATGTCGGCACGAAGGGAATCCTAAGCTATGAATGCATGCCCCCCAACCGAGGTTCACCTACCAAAGTGCAAAGTAGCTAGCAGCCCCCCCCCCCCCCCGTGTCGACATGAAGGGAATCCTAAGCTATGAATGCATGCCCCCCAACCGAGGTTCACCTAGCAAAGTGCGATGTAGCAGCCCCCACCCACACACACACACTTTCAGTCGGTGGGCCAGAGAGGCATCTCACCAAGATCGATCGTAAAACGGACCAAGAATAATCCACCTTGGTCGTACAAACTCTCTCTTGTTTTTGGTCAAAGTGATGGCCGTCCATGCGACCGCGGAGATGGGCTAGCTCGCCAATAATCACGCAAGTAGCTAGTCCCCGAAGACAACCACTGCATGCATGTGGCCCAAACATATGTATGGAGAGGTGTGTTTTTGAGTACACAATGGAAAAACTTTGATGTGGCACCATGATTTCGAACTAGAAATCCCCACACTGAGTGAGGGTTAGGTTGACGATGCATATGTATGTTACACCACACTTCAAGTCGACGACGGGGATTCATGCATGCATGCGTGCATAGTATATGCGCTCAAACTTAATTTGGTCTGAATCTCACCATGACCTATACTACGATAACAGGAACCAAAGGAAGAATCCGTCAAGGTAACCTAGCTATCTTGTTGTCGGTCAAGGTGATCATGGATGTCCACATGGGCCCACGAATATATAGGCTTGTCTCCGATAACCACGCGAGGGAGTGTACCGTTCGAAGACAACCACTACATGCATATGTATGGAGGTGATGCGTGCATGCATGTTTGAATACCATTTCACAACATTATGTGGCGCGTACGTAAAACATCGTACAATCCCCACACAGGGCGATATCGGTTCCTGACGTGTCGTGGTACTAGACACTTTGACTCGATGGGAGGGATTCCTGCGTACACATGCATGTGTATGATCAAACTGTATCATGTCGTCCCAAAGCATGACCTATATATATATACCATATTACAAACAAAAAATAATCCCCTCCTAAGTCAAATTAACCTCTCTCGTTGTCAGGAAAAGTAGTGATGGACCAAGCGGTCCCATAGATGGAAAGCATCGATATCGCTGATGACCGCTTAAGTGTGCGAAAGGACAACCATCATCACTTTGCATATGGGCCAAGCATATGTTGAATACCCAAAATGCACAACTTTGATGTGGCACATGCCTCGAAAACCGTAAAGTCCCCACACAGAGCATGGTTCATGAAGCATACTAGATATGCGATGAAGAGTGGGTGCGAGAGGGCAACCACCCTCTTTGCATGTGGGCCAAACATATATATGTTGAATACCCAAAATGCACAACTTTGATGTGCCACATGCCTCAAAAACCGTAAACCATGCATCACACAGAGCGAGGTTCATATCAAGCGTACTAGATATGATGGTCCCCTTCCCCCTCTTCACCGCATACTATATGCTCCTGCCGTAATATATGTACAACCCAAAAGAATCCTCATCGATGGTGAAATTAATTAACCTCTCCCAATGTAGGTCAAAGTGATGCATGCATGCATCGACGAGGCCCAAAGAGGTGGGAGGGGACTAGCATACGTGCAAGCCAGGATAACCACCACGTGCATGCATGTGTCCCAAAGAGGTGTTGTGTGATGTTTGATTAGCCAATTTCACAATTTTTATGTGGCACGTGCCTCGGAAACCGAAAAGTCCCGACACTAAGTGAGGTGTACTTGTTCACAGACGCATACATATAGTATATATGCTAGTCCTATCCCACCTCTTTGATGCGTACTATATACCACCATAACACAAACAAAAATATATTCTACCTTGCTGGTCAAATTAACCTCATTGTCGGCTGTTCGTTAAAGTGATGGACGACGACCTCGTGGGCCCACAGAAAGCGTCACACGCGAGTATCGAGTGTCGTGTAGGACAAACATCGACCACATGTGGGCAAAACATGTATGTATGAAAGGGTTGTGTAATGTTTTAAATAACGAATTCATGACTCGAATGTGGCACCGGCCTGCCTAACAAAATGGCCAACCCACATGGTGGCTCACAACTCGTAGTGTACTATGAGCCACCCGTCACCCCCAGACGCACACACCCACACACACACTGTCGTGGAATGGTCACGACAGATGTCCTAGCAGAAGGACTTAGTCACAGGGCCATCAAAGCTTGGTTAGCTTAAAGGGGTTAAACGGGACAAAGGACACAAAGAGTTTATACATGGCGGTGACTAACTACGCATGCCTTACAATACAAGTCATACATACATGGCGGTTCATCCTCCTGGGCCTTAAGTCTCTTCTGGGTCTTGGGCCTTCAATGGGCTCATATGATCCGCCACCTTCATTGGTAAACCGCCAGTGGTATGACCCGGCCCCTCCTGGGCGGTTCATACCCAATAGTCATATCCCCAACATTAGGCCCTAGGTTGATTTGAACTTGTTCATGCCAATCTTCAATATCTGACCTACCAAAATCTTGCATTGCCTTTATTTGATAGACCTTGATATAAACCGCCATGATGTCAGCTCACAGAATTTTCTTAAGCCGCCGTGACGTCAGTTCACATTAACTTCGCACATGGCCCAGAACATCTTAATTGATCCTTATCATAATAAACGTCCCGATAATCGAGGCGTCCATATAGCCATATAATGATTTTGGCCCCCTCGATTCCCATGCATGCCTTTGCAGCCACCCCCTATTAGGGGTAGGGGGTCTTTATCATTTTCTCCTTCGTTTCCTCCTTCATATTCCTCCTTCACACGGCCGCACCAGCGCTCGAGCTCCGCCGCCGCGACCTCCGACCGCCGCATCAACGCAGGCCGCTGCATCAACCTAATCGGACTAGAGAACTCCGGCAAGCCGCCGCAGCCCATCCGCCACTGTAAGTGCTTCTCTTCCTCAACTTCAGATCTGCATTTAGGGTTCGGGCTTGTTCGTCAGTGTTCTTGTTATTCTTGCATTGTTCCCATAAAATCTGATGACTTTCATTCTAGAATAGTCATAAATCTTGTGCGGAAGTAGTTTCAACATCATTTTCATTATTAGAACAACATCTCTCCATAGAAGATCTCATCAGGGCATCCAAACCTTTCCACTGCCGCTACCTTAGGCTAGAATTTACTGCTTTTTTCTGAACTGTGGTAGATCCAAAATTACAGTGGTAACTTGTGAAAACCTGTTTGTCCACCACTTGATAAATTTGAAGTGCCATAACTGTTACGGCAGCTTATACTGTAAACCAGGTTCCATCATAAGACACCAAATTTTGTTAAACTGCCACCATACACTTTATAATTTGCCTGACCCGGCAATATATTTCCAGTTTAACCATGCTTGCGCATAATTTTAACTCTGCAACATATATCTTGATTGTTAGACTCTTTCCGGCTTACCAGCAAAATCCTTAATCCGCTAGGTACCATTAGTCCCCACTTAAGCCGCCAATACTTCAATGTTCATCCCCCGACTTAATATGTCAATTGTTCATAGCACTTTACCTTTGAATCAATGGTTTAATTTAATAGCATGACCTTAAACCGATGATGTTTAATTTCCTTCATTTAGCACCTTATTTTCGAAGATGGTCAAGACTGTCACCGCCTGCAACTGGGTTGTTTCCTGGGTTACGGAAGAAGACTTGAACATATACGTTCAGACTGGCGTTTTAGCCAAGAAAGAAGCCATCCACTGGAGGGTTCTAGGTAATGAAACTCGCCCTGAGCCCAAAGATGGTGAAGTAGTGGTTTTTATGGATCATATGGATCGGAGATTTAGTCCTCCCGGCTCAAGATTCTTCCGTGCTATGCTGTATTTCTTCAAGCTCCATCCACAAGATATGGGACAAAACTCCGTTTCAAACATCTGCAATTTTCAATTGTTCTGCGAGGTGTACCTTCAAGAGGAGCCCACCGTAGAACTATTCAGAGATTTCTACTATTTGAACCGGCAAAATGAATTCACAGATAGACCTAGCCTTGAACTAGGCGGTATATCCACACAACGCCGGAAGGAGGCCAACTTCCCAGCTGCTAATCTGCCCAGTCATCCCAAAGACCGGAACCAGACTTGGTTTTACTGCCAAGATACCTCGTCAGAAGGAGAAAATCCCTTGTCGGGTTACCGTGCCAGCCGGCTTAGCAGCAGACACCCTCTTCCGGACCGTATTAGCACAGCAGAACAGAAGAAATATGTGCCAACTTTTGCAAAGATCGAGCTCTGATGGCCAACGGCTTGACCGGGATCGATCTAGTTCGCTGTTGGGTCGCCTGGAGAATATTGCCTCTAACCATCCGGCCCGGCTTAATGTGTGAATATACTGGCGAGCTAATAGATCCTCAATGCCATTCTCAGACCAAGATAACTGAGGAAGATATCAACAACATGACCACGACTCTATTGAATGAGAGCTTGGAAGATTGAAGTCAATTCGTACTGAGTCCTTTCTGTATTTTGAATAAGCCGCCAACTGTAAATTTTAATCAAGCCTTTACTTAACTCATATCTTCGTTTCTGCTGCTTGCTCGTACTTATTCATTTTTTTATAGGCCAACTCACCCTTCTGGGACAAAAAATTACCTGAAAAGCCAAAGAAAACCCGGACAAAGACTAAGGCCACCAAAAGGTCTGCTAAGAAGAAGTCCAACACTGTTGAATTACTCAATTTGGATGACAAACATGATGATGACGAGTCAAAGGTAGAACTTGATTCCCTTGGCTCGTTTTTTGTCCATCTTATTGACAATGACTATTATCGGGATGAAGCAGAGGCCAACCATGCAGGTGATGCAGAGGTAATTATTCTTTCTTCTGGCTCAGAACCTCTACCAACACAGAAAACTCGACAAGCAAGCCGAAAAGTAAGATTTTCTCACCCTTCAGGTTACTTGGATCCCAACTTTCTTTTGAAGAAGCAGCAACATGAAGCTCGCCGCACAACCCGGAACAGTGGCGTCGGAGTGTTATCCTCCGGCTTACCCAACACCCCAGCACCTCGCAAACGTCGACCAGAGGTTTCAAACATTTCTGACTTAGATTATCCCAAGGCGGGTCATTTCCGTCAACCTCTTAATCCATCTGATTCAAATTATCAGGGAACGTCTCTTTCCTCCTCCGGCGACTCAACAGGAACTCACAGCCAAGCCTTCAAGATTGTGCCTGGGTAAGGGTATATTTAATCCATCAAACTTCATACTTGATTGATATGCTGACATCTGTGTATTTCTTATTCTCAGTGGCCATGCTAAACCCAGTAAGAAGGCGAAACTGAACAAGCCGACTAACGACTCCAATCCGCCTGATCCGGAAAAAAATAGCCTGAATCTTCTAACCCAATTGCTGAAGCCACCATTGATGACCCGCCACCAGAAGACCATGAAATCTCCGTAGACCATATGGATGTTGAGCCGGCCATTTCAAAACCGCCAAGCCCAGCTAAGCCTACTAAAGAGAAGACTGACGACGTCGTCGTCATTGGGTTTGCTTACACATCACCGGGTAACCCCACTGTCTTATCCAAGCACAGCGCCAAGGAAGAAATTTCCATTGATGATAAAGGCGAGTGGAAGGTCTACTTAGAGAGCTACGCCTAGTTTAGTGCCCAAGACATCCACTCTGGTTACTTGAACCATCTATACACCAGCCGTGATTTTGAAGCCAACTTAATCAATTTGATGAAGGAACGCTATGAGGTAATCCAACCACTATTCTCTTCATAATCATATGACTATCAGTTGCCAAGTCTATAGGATATGATAGGATTGAATATGATGTAGACTTTCCAATTGCCATAAAGGAACTGAACATCATCATTAGTAGCCCCCAAGGGACGGCTTAAATCATCAAGTTAAGCCGATACTTTAAGTATAAGAAATGAACTTCGCATCCGTAGCCCCCAAGGGTCGATTTAACTAGTGTAGTTAAACCGAGCCATATGAACATTGATAAATCAACACTTCAACATATCACCTTGGTAAACCGGATCATATCATTATACCCGGGTCATCATATAAATTTGTCTTTGAAAAGAGCAATAGGCATTGGCCCCCAAGTGCCAAGGAAAATACTTGTATTGTGCTTGGGACTTCAAAAAATTCATAAGAGCAATGGACATTAGCCCCCAAGTGCCAAGGGAAATACTTGTATTGTGCTTGGGGCTTCAAAAAATAATCATGCTCATAATATCTTCCATGTTTGTCTATATCGCAGGCTGAACTGAGTGAGAAGGATTCACAGCTCAATGATCTGAAGGCCAATATTAAAACTCAGCAATCTGAGACATCCAAGGCCAAATCAGAACTGAAAACTGCTTTAGAAAACATTGAGCAGCTGAAGCAAAACTTCAACACTGACAAAACCGGCTGGGAGACCGAAAAGGCGGCTCTATTGAAGAGAGCAGACGATGCTGAAGCTGCACTTAAACCGGTGACTGACGAGTTGCCGACTTAAGGCAACAGATTAATAACATGTCATTAGCCATCTTTGGTAAGTAGGAAATATGATCCCCTTGCATCTCCATAAACATATTATAAATCATATGCCGGCTTATCAATAAATTTACCGGTGCAGGTTCTCGGAGCGCCAAGTTGGGCCGAGATATGCGCATCCGGCTTAAAGCTGTCTACACTCTTGTAGAACAATTATATATTGGCACCCAACATACAATTGCTGCTGCTATGCATAAGAAATCTGCACCCACTCTTATCAAAGATACACTAGAAAGGCTATGTGTGCAAGCCTCTGCCAGAGCCGGCGCACTGACTGCCTTAAGCCAGGCAAAGGCATGGCAAGCAGACCTGGATCCAAAAGATTTGGCCAATGGTTACCCCAGTGTCAAACATGATGGATCTGCCTTCAGTGCTGATGACTTCGCAAAAATAGCCAAAGCAATGCACCCATTAGCAAGTAAGTTGGCCGAAGAAACCAATCTATCCACCTACTAGGCGGCTTATGACGCTGATAACAAGAAAATGAAGGCGCCGGTTCATCAGGAGATGGATCTCACCCCGCCGATTCGTAAGCACACCTTCGCTCCTGACATTGACCCATCCAACCTTATTGATGATGAAGCTATGTTTAGAGCATTGACCGGTATCAACTGGCCTACGCCTGACTTCCAGCTGATGGATAATCAAGGAGCTGAAGAAGAAGAAGAAGAAGAAGCGTAGGATGATCTGGAGGCTTGAACCCGCTAGGAGTCATGAGCCGTTTTATAGCACTTTATTGTCGATGCCTAAAAAACTTATCCTCTTTGGGCCATCGAATGCCTAGTAATAGGCTAGTTAAACTTTGATCTGTCGTGCCATCGTGCATGTTTTGTTTTACATAACACTGCTGATCCACCACTGGAAGATGTGCCACTTTATGCTTCATGATATCATCAATTATGCAGATTAGAATTATCATTTTTCCTACATACAAACAGATCACAAGTGCCCTGGCGGCTGTGATATTTGCTCATACTGCTGGCTTATCATAGCTGTGGAGTAAGGGTTATAACCCAAAGATGGGGAGTGCAACGCCTTGTTCAATTGATTTGTACCGCCGGCTTACAACGCCGCATGCAGCAAGACGTAATATCCCACAAATTAGAGCACAACGCTCTAAGCACATGAAATCATCATACACTGGCGACTTAAAGTCGAAAGCCAGGCCGGGTTAACAAGCACTAGATAGATTCATATATAAACCATAAGGCAACATAGCCCTCATCGGTTTTCAACCATGTATTAACATGTCACAAAAGTTGAATCTCAAAAAATGTTCAAATCAAACGTAAATCAAAAAACAAAACATGGCTTTCACAGGCTGCCAAACCTTCAAGTCAAGTGCTTTGCAAGGGCCGCACAACCACTAAGTTAAACCTTCATTCAACCTTATAAGTCGGGCCTCACATGACCAATCGCCGTTTTAACGTTGACAAGTTCAGGGTCTATATAAGATTGACTATCAAGAGTACGACGAGTCATTCCAGGCATTCCTGGGCGGAGTGGCAGACTTAAAAGAGGTAGGATAACCCGGATTTTTAGGTGAATACACCTGGCTTCCAAGCCTACTACTATAGCGACCCGACCCGAATGGATCAAGTCTCTGTTCTTAGGTGTCATCCCTGGATCGGTATGCTGACACACACAGTACTCGAAGGATTTATAACAAAGGTAAATCACATGTATAAAGTAACGTAAATACTATTACCTCAATCCTTATAGCGGAAGCAACAAGGTTGTGGATTCCCATCAACACCAACGGCAAAGTTGAGTGTAGAAATCATAACCCTAACGTATCACTTACTCGTCGTAAGATACTCCTGCAACATGAGACGTTGCAGCCCGAACCGGGTCAGTACATTGAATGTACCGGAAAATTCACACCATAGAGAAAATGATCAACAATGGCTATCACTATATGCATATATGGCTGGTGGAAAAGCTCTATGGTTATAAGGTTTTTGCGAAAAGCCAATTTTTCCCTACTGCAAAGGAATAAGTTTATTTAACTATCATGGTGGTTGTGAAACATTGAGAATGGTTGACAGCATTCTCAATCCCAATTAAAAATAATTAAAACCCAACAACATTAATTAGAAGTAACATGTTGAGATTCACAATGATATTCAAGTACTAGATACTCAAGTTGTCCATAACCGGGGACACGGCTAATCATGATTAGTTTGTACACTCTGCAGAGGTTTGCGCACTTTTCCCCACATGACTCGATCGCCTCCGTTTGGTTTCTCGCACTACATGGTGTTTGAGAAACGGATGACCGAGACATAGTCTTTCAGAAGCGCTAGCACCTTACATGTGGGGTAGACCGTACCACCTATAACCCCTACATCTGCTAGTCCACCCCGTAAGAGTTCGCACAACTTAGTCAACTATGCCAGAGCCCATAGTAGCATGTGGCTGCACACGGAAGTTTCTAGCATGAATTATCTTATGATCCCTTTGAGCCTGGGTGGCGGTCCAAAAAAAACAGGCAAGTCCTGATAGACATCAGGTGCCTCAATCCACCCAGATGTGTGTTAGGTTGCCACCTTAGATAAACCATTAAAATTATCAACTCACATCTGTCATGGATATCACTCACCCAATCCACGTCTACTAGCATAGCATGGCATAATAAGCAAACGTAGAAGTAACTCCCAAAGGTTTCATAATAATACAGGTGATAGGTACTACCTCATCTACTTCCCATCCCACAATTTAATTAGATCCTAATCATGCAATGTGAGAGGATTGATCTAATGCAATAAAACTGGGTTGTAGAAAAGGTATGATCAAAGTGTGAACTTGCCTGCAATGTAGATGAAGATGATTCGCACTCAAAACTCTTGATAGATCTACTCGTCATACTCCGGTCAATCCATCGTAAGCAAACAATAGTAACCACACAATAAGTACTCATCTAATGCACAAGTAAAACTCGAACAAGAGAACGAACCAGATAGTTCAACTTAAGAACTCCGGTTGCAAAGAAAGAATGAACCGAACAAAGAAACGGAAAACAAACGGCGGAAGAAAACAACTCGGTTCTAGCAAGTTGAAACTAGGTCAAATTTTACCGGGGCAAAAACTTGTTTAAGTTGATTAGACGGAACGGCGGTTTTGAGACGAAACTCCAGGCGCTTGAATCACCTGATTCCGATAAACAGGCGAGAAGGAAGACTAGAACAAAGATCGGATCTGAGATCGCGATCGCGGAATAAATCCGACGAAAAGAAAGAGACGAACGGTTAAACGAACGGGCGTCGTTAACCGGGAAATAATCGGTGATCACGTTCGTTGAGACGAACGGTCCGAAAGAAGAACGAAAACTGATCTAGGGTTTTCCGAAAACAAACCAAAAAAGAAAACGGAAAACCGATCTAGAAACCGGAACAAAAACTGGAAGAAAAGAAAAGAATCGGAGAGAAAATGGAACGGTCTTTTAGGAAAAACTGGACCGGGGAAGAAAAAGAGAGGCGCGGCTACCTCGGCGAGGTTCCGGCGAGGGCTCCAGCGAACGGCGGCATTGGGCGGCGGCGGCGATGCACAAGGGCGGCGGCGTGGGTGAGGGGCGCGGGGTGGTGGTGAGGGGCGCGGGGTGGTGGTGAGGGGCGCGGGGTGGGGCGGCTATGGCGGCGGCGCGGGGTGGTGTGGGGCTTGGGGAGGAGAGGGCTTTTGATTTGATGTTTTGGAGGGGGGGTGTGGGGGTATTTATATAGGTGAGGGGGGGATTTACTTGGGGTAGGGGACAAGAAAAAGAGAGGAAAAAGGAATACGAAACAAAGGAAAGGGGAGGGGCTAACCGACCTAAGTCCCGCTGGGACTTGGCCAGAGCGACGGCGGCTGGCGCCTGGCGCACGAGGCGTGCAGCGCTGCTGGGGCGGCGGCTGGCTGGGCCTTTGGCCCGGCTGGCCTGCTCTTTTTTTAAACGGTTTCGCGCGCAGAAAAACACAAAAAAGAAAATCTAAACGAGCTCCAAAAATTCTAAAGTAAATTTTCCCCGACTCCTAAAAATGAGCCGAACAAAATGAACTTTTCTCCGGGCCTAAAAAGCAATTTTTGAAAACGCGCATTTTTCCCGATCCAAAAAAAATGCAAACAAACATCGGAAAACAAAATTTGATCTATTCATTAAATCTTCATTTTTCCTATATTTTGGGAAAGTCATATTATTCCGTCTCTTATATTTTTGATATCGGAAAAATTATTGAAGATGAAATAAATAAATCAAATGATCCTCTTTTCAATTCGAGAAAACTCTCAAATATGAAAATAACGAAATCTCCAACTCTCTCCGAAGGTCCTTGAGTTGTGTGAAATTTCTAGGATCGACCAAAATGCAAGAAAATAAGACATGCATCATGATCTAATGTATAACATTCCAAATTGAAAATTTGGGATGTTACAAACCTACCACCCTTAAAAGGAATCTCGTCCTCGAGATTCGGAGAGGCTAGCAAGAAAAGGTTAGAGTTTGGGGGTCTTCTCAAAATCCATCGATCATCACACGGTGTCTGGGGTGCTACCACCTTTAGAATCATTGTTACTGTTCCATCAAAAGTCATATACTCCATCCTTATTCTTGACAGTGTCGGTCTTCTCAGATCCTTGAGAAAATTCCTTCTCTGAACTCTTCTGGTAGTGGCATAACCTTTACCACAATTCTTCTATCCTTTCATCTTGGTAAGGTTATTCCGTGACTGGGTCTTCGTAGCGGACGGGTCTGGCGCCAAAACTAAACAACTATCGATATCTCATGGTGGTCAATCATTTATGGTTTCTCCTGCAGGAAATGGGTCTGGGTTGATCCTCACCGTATAACCTACGGTTGGCAAAGCTACCTTATACAAGGGAAAAATTGCTATACCATTCTAAGGTTCAAACAAGGTTTTCATCGTCGTCTCTCTACTATAGGTAAGTCACTCAGATTTACCATTCCATATAAAAAGGCGAACAACAAGAGTAAGTCGGTATGGTGATCAATCCATCCCGCACCCAAATCATTACCTTGTATACAGTTTAGCGAATCTCGCATTCTAACACTCGGTCATCCTCACAAGCATTGCAGAATTTCTCTTGTCGACGAACCAAGTTCGGATAAATCCATTGATTCTGCAAGACAAACAAACATCTATCGTTCCTTCACAACTCTTAGGTTTTGCGTTACTCCTCTAAGATCGTCTATCGACAAAGGTATATCCACTTCCAGGGTTTTTCCTTCAGCAAGAATGTGCTTGCTTCTTGGCAGGTCCTGGGGCCTGAGGGTTATGGCCTATCTCATCACTTGAAATCCTTGAACTCATCCTCGGGGCAACTAGTCATTATTCCAACATCCAGCTTCCAGCTTCCTAGCATACTTAAATCATTCCAATTGTACTGTCTTCCTTCCTTCTATTGGCACCCAACCAAGACGTGAGTACTAAGACTTGTCATGGGGTTGCCATTGCTCCATATTACCAACATCATACCTCCTTTATATCCAATAGTACTTCATCTCTTCATCCTCGTGGGATATCCCTCATACCGAGATAAAAACTTATACTTATGAAGTCCATATTCCACTTCGTGGAACATCATTATCCTTTCCAGTGTCAAGCGTCCTTACATGGGAATATTGGCCATCTCTGCATGGCACTTCTTCAACTGGGAAACGTGAAACACATCTTGAACTCCTGACAGTCCTTCGGGTAACTCCAACTTGTAGGCCACTTCCCTCATACGCTCCAAAACTCGGTATGGTCCTACAAATCTCGGGGCTAACTGTCCCTTAACTCCAACTCGTATAACTCCTCGCAGAGGGAACACACGAAGACATGCTCTGTCTTCAATTTCATAGACTACCTCCTTGAGTTTTTGAGTCTACATAACTCTTCTGCCTGGACTGAGCTACCTTCAGTCTATCTCAAATTAACTTAACATTCTCTTCTGACTCCTTGATCACATTTGGTCCAAACAACTGACGGTTTCCAACTTCATCCCACATACTCTTGGGGCATCACACATATCGAGACAAAACTCGTATTCATTTTGTCCGAAATCCATTACAGTGGAGTATGCTTATCTTTTCCAGGGGTCAACGGTTTTTACAGGGTACTACCACCCTTAAAATGCTCCAATATTCTATAGACCATATTTCTCATATCCTCAAAATGGTCAAAATCCTTCTTCATAGAGTAATAACTCATAAAATCCATATCAGCACCAACGATGCTACTTTATTGATTCTCAAATTATTACAATCTCCTGTTTTTCCATTACATGCCTCAACTCAACACCTCAATATAAAGGAAAATGTTCTCACTACTACGACTATATTTCTTCTATTACAAACTCAACTACTTATCACAAGTCTCTTTCTCCTTCGGACAATCTCTAGCAAAGTGCCCTGCTTTATTACAACTAAAACATATTACTTCTGACAAGTATTAAGGTTTCCTTGTGATTATATAGCCTCCTTGGGTTCTTGGCTTCCTTTTTGGGCAACTGTGGAGGTAGTGCCCTGACTCCTTGCACCTATAACAGGTGATATGACTTAGATCCTTCCTGGAATCCAATCTACTTCTCTTTCTGGACTTTTCCATTCTAATCAGGGCTTCTATTTCCTGTGGGTCATACTCTACTTCCTCAGCCGGGAATTCTACTAGATCCCCATTCATACAATTCTGGGAGATGTGTCCTTCTTCTCCACATGAATAGCAAGACTTGGTGTAGGGTTTAATTGGTTCTTCTTTGGGTGTGTCCTCCACCTCTTTCTTCATCACAAGTTCTTCTAAACTTTCCATAAGAGCTCCTTTCATTGCTTCTTCCTTCTGCTGGATGGTTCTTTGTACCAAGGGGTAAATGTGACACTGAGCAGGGTAATGGGTAGTCCCTTCACACAAGAAACAAGTGATCTGCCTAGTTGGGCATTCTTCAGCTGGGTGACTTCCTTCACAGTTAGGGCATTCATCCTTGTGTTCTTTATGGGTGTGTCCGATTTCTCCACAAATCTTGCATGCACAAGGTTTCTTCATATCCTTTCCATAAGGCTTCAACTTCTGGGACACAAACCGAGACTTTGGCAAAGTCAACTTAAATTCTTTCCAAGTGGTTACTCCTTGCCATCCATTCATGGTTTGGTATATCCTCCACCAAGTAGCAGCACCTCTTTCAAAGCACTAAAGAGCATGCTGGGTCATATCCTTTCTGACTATAGGGTTGTTCTCCATATGATCCTCCATGTACTGAATCCATCGGTCTGTCTCCAATTGACTCATCAGTCCCGAAAATACAAGCTCATCTCCATTCATCCTCTATTAGGTCCATGTGGGTTTGGGGGTAAGATAAGAGAGATCAAGAGAGAGGAATGCACACAATGCAAACAACAGTTTTGAAAAGACAGATTTTATTGTGGCTGTCGAAAAACATCAAACAAATGACAGCTCACAATCGTTGCATCTAACGTAGGTATAAAACAGGGGTTTGGTCTTCTAAAGGTCAATAAATCTTCAATGTCTCCAAACTCTTCAAGCCTTGTTCATGCCTCCAATGGCTTCTTCCGATCATGCTTGTCTTCTCAAGTTCTTTTGCTAGATCAACTCTGTTGACACGAAGTCTCTTGTGACATCCTTGAATATTCTGGAATTGCATTCCAAACTTCTAGGTTTCAACATCCTTGGCATGAGCCATGGTCATACTGTCCTTCAGTTCCTGACAAATCTCCGGTATCTCGAGGTTGTAGCTCCTCCAGCTTGTCTACTTTCATCTTCAGGATCCTGAGTTCCTCATGAAATACTTCCTTGTCTAATATGACTTCCTGGAGCTCCATTTTAAACTTCTTGATGTACTACTCCAGATCTTGGTGATACACCAGCTAAGGTTAAAACATCATCTTGCTGATAGGTACTCCATCAGCCTTCTACCATTTAATCCTTCCATGCATATGCATGCTCAACTCAGCACGGTGACAATAGCATATGCGGGCGATAACCTCATGGATAGCCGTGGTTGTCATTTCCATGAGCTATCTCTCCATAGTTGATATCTCCTGCCTTAGGGTTTTCCTTGACAAATCCTTGAGTTCTTATACTCCTTGTTTCAGTCTTTCTCCGATACACCTTGATCTCGGGTATTGACAACTTCCATAATCTGCCAAGTTCCATAAGGGTAGCCTTCCTAGGTCATATAAATCTGGGAATTCTTCAGAGCCTTCAAATTCTACTTGTCTTCGGTCTTCAACCGTTGTAGTTTCCACTATTCAGATGCACGGAAAATACTCTTCATTCCGTAGTGGTCGTAGTTGTCCGATATCTTGTACTCCTTGGAGTGGTCTCATCAGTGGAATCTTCGAGTGGTCAAAAAAGGGGAAAGGGGTATGGTCTCACTAAAAAGAATTTTTTTGAATAAGCTCAGAAGAGAAGAGAGGTAAAAGATCTTTTTGAAAGGGAAAGTTGTAGAGAAAAATCTTTGCTATGGGCTTGCCAGTTTCTAGGGTCACGTCCTACAGCCAACATGTGCTCTGATACCATCTTGTAGCGACCCGACACGAATGGATCAAGTCTTTGTGCTTAGGTGTCATCCCTGGATCGGTATGCTGACACACACAGTACTCGAAGGATTTATAACAGAGGTAAATCACATGTATAAAGTAACGTAAGTACTATTACCTCAATCCTTATAGCGGAAGCAACAAGGTTGTGGATTCCCATCAACACCAACGGCAAAGTTGAGTGTAGAAATCGTAACCCTAACGTATCACTTACTCGTCGTAAGATACTCCTGCAACATGAGACGTTGCAGCCCGAACGGGTCAGTACATTGAATGTACTGGCAAATTCACACCATAGAGAATGATGAACAATGGCTATCACTACATGCATATTTGGCTGGTGGAAAAGCTCTATGGTTATAAGGTTTTTGCGTAAAGCCAATTTTTCCCTACTGCAAAGGAATAAGTTTATTTAACTATCATGGTGGTTGTGAAACATTGAGAATGGTTGACAGCATTCTCAATCCCAATTAAAAATAATTAAAACCCAACAACATTAATTAGAAGTAACATGTTGAGATTCACAATGATATTCAAGTACTAGATACTCAAGTTGTCCATAACCGGGGACACGGCTAATCATGATTAGTTTGTACACTCTGCAGAGGTTTGCGCACTTTCCCCACATGACTCGATCGCCTCCGTTTGTTTTCTCGCACTACATGGTGTTTGAGAAACGGATGACCGAGACATAGTCTTTCAGAAGCGCTAGCACCTTACATGTGGGGTAGACCGTACCACCTATAACCCCTACATCTGCTAGTCCACCCCGTAAGAGTTCGCACAACTTAGTCAACTATGCCAGAGCCCATAGTAGCATGTGGCTGCACACGGAAGTTTCTAGCATGAATTATCTTATGATCCCTTTGAGCCTGGGTGGCGGTCCAAAAAAAACAGGCAAGTCCTGATAGACATCAGGTGCCTCAATCCACCCAGATGTGTGTTAGGTTGCCACCTTAGATAAACCATTAAAATTATCAACTCACATCTGTCATGGATATCACTCACCCAATCCACGTCTACTAGCATAGCATGGCATAATAAGCAAACGTAGAAGTAACTCCCAAAGGTTTCATAATAATACAGGTGATAGGTACTACCTCATCTACTTCCCATCCCACAATTTAATTAGATCCTAATCATGCAATGTGAGAGGATTGATCTAATGCAATAAAACTGGGTTGTAGAAAAGGTATGATCAAAGTGTGAACTTGCCTGCAATGTAGATGAAGATGATTCGCACTCAAAACTCTTGATAGATCTACTCGTCACACTCCGATCAATCTATCGTAAGCAAACAATAGTAACCACACAATAAGTACTCATCTAATGCACAAGTAAAACTCGAACAAGAGAACGAACCAGATAGTTCAACTTAAGAACTCCGGTTGCAAAGAAAGAACGAACCGAACAAAGAAACGAAAAACAAACGGCGGAAGAAAACAACTCGGTTCTAGCAAGTTGAAACTAGGTCAAATTTTACCGGGGCAAAAACTTGTTTAAGTTGATTAGACGGAACGGCGGTTTCGAGACGAAACTCCAGGCGCTTGAATCACCTAATTCCGATAAACGGGCGAAAAGGAAGACTAGAACGAAGATCGGATCTGAGATCGCGATCGCGGAATAAATCCGACGAAAAGAAAGAGACGAACGGTTAAACGAACGGGCGTCGTTAACCGGGAAATAATCGGTGATCACGTTCGTTGAGACGAACGGTCCGAAAGAAGAACGAAAACCGATCTAGGGTTTTCGGAAAAGAAACTGAAAAAGAAAACGGAAAACCGATCTAGAAACCGGAACAAAAATCGGAAGAAAAGAAAAGAATCGGAGAGAAAATGGAACGGTCTTTTAGGAAAAACCGGACCGGGGAAAAAAAAGAGAGGCGCGGCTACCTCGGCGAGGTTCCGGCGAGGGCTCCGGCGAATGGCGGCGTTGGGCGGCGGCGGAGATGCACAAGGGCGGCGGCGTGGGTGAGGGGCGCGGGGTGGTGGTGAGGGGCGCGGGGTGGGGCGGCTATGGCGGCGGCGCGGGGTGGGGTGGGGCTTGGGGAGGAGAGGGCTTTTGATTTGATGTTTTGGAGGGGGGTGTGGGGGTATTTATATAGGTGAGGGGGGGGATTTACTTGGGGTAGGGGACAAGAAAAAGAGAGGAAAAAGGAATACGAAACAAAGGAAAGGGGAGGGGCTAACCGACCTAAGTCCCGATGGGACTCGGCCAGAGCAACGGCGGCTGGCGCCTGGCGCACGAGGCGCGCAGCGCTGCTGGGGCGACGGCTGGCTGGGCCTTTGGCCCGGCTGGCCTGCTCTCTCTTTTTTTAAACGGTTTCACACGCAGAAAAACACAAAAAAGAAAATCTAAACGAGCTCCAAAAATTCTAAAGTACATTTTCCCCGACTCCTAAAAATGAGCCGAACAAAATGAACTTTTCTCCGGGCCTAAAAAGCAATTTTTGAAAACGCGCATTTTTCCCTATCCAAATAAAATGCAAACAAACATCGGAAAACAAAATTTGATCTATTCATTAAATCTTCATTTTTCCTATATTTTGGGAAAGTCATATTATTCCCTCTCTTATATTTCTGATATCGGAAAAATTATTGAAGATGAAATAAATAAATCAAATGATCCTCTTTTCAATTCGAGAAAACTCTCAAATATGAAAATAACGAAATCTCCAACTCTCTCCGAAGGTCCTTGAGTTGTGTGAAATTTCTAGGATCGACCAAAATGCAAGAAAATAAGACATGCATGATGATCTAATGTATAACATTCCAAATTGAAAATTTGGGATGTTACAACTACAAGGTTCATTAAAAGCTCTTGTCCATTTAACAAAGAGCCCCCATGTAATATTTCAGTCCCGGCGCACAAGCCAGATCAATAGGGTAGTCATAGCTATCCTCAATGAGCAGGAAGCCCCCAAGTATTTGATAATCATGGCGTACAAGCTAGATCAAAAGGGTAGTCATAGCTATGCTCAATGAGCAGGAAGCCCCCAAGTGATCATATGATGTGACAATAAAGACTCATTATTCTCAAAAATGAAATGACAGAAGCCCTAAATTATCAGGGATGCGGGCTTTATTATACTCATTATAATATATACATTGTCAAAATATGTACATCGCAAGAGCCAGTGGCTCAGGTGTAATTAGGCCGAAGATGAGCAATATTCCATGGCCGGTGGGTCTCCTCCTCCGACGTGCGTGAGTCCTTGTGGTCTCGAACATCGATAAGGTAGTATGACCCATTGTTCAGATTTTTGCTGAGCACAAAGGGCTCTTCCCAAGGTGGGGATAGCTTGTGCATATCAGTTTGATCCTGGATAAGATGGAGCACCAAATCACCTTCTTGAAAGGTCCTGGTTATAACCCGACAGCTGTGATAATGGTGCAGATCCTGCTGGTAAATCGCTGAACGAGCCGTCACAAGGTCACGCTCCTCATCCAACAGGACAATAGCATCCTGACATGCTTTTCATTATCACCTTCAACATAAGCCGCCACACGGGGCGAGTCGTGACGGATGTGACTAGGGAGAATCGCCTCTGCTCCATAAACCATGAAGAAAGGCATGTAACCCATAGATCTGTTGGGTGTGGTATTGATGCTCCATAACACTGAGAGTAATTCCTCCACCCAACAACCCGGCGTCCTCTGCAAAGGGACCATAAGCCAGGGCTTGATGCCTTTTAAGATTTTCTGATTGGCTCTCTCAGCTTGGCCATTGGACTAGGGGTGAGCCACTGATGATACATCAGATCGAATATGCTCTCGTTGACAAAACTCTTTCATAGCACCCTTGGACAGATTAGTGCCATTATCAGTTATAATGTTGTGGGGAAAACCAAAATGGGAAATCACCTTTTTGATTAATTGAACCGCTGTTGCCGTGTCACACTTACTAACCGGCTCTGCTTCAACCCACTTTTTGAATTTGTCAACTGCCACCAAAATGTGGGTCTTTTTATCCTTGGACCTTTTTAAAATCCCAACCATATCAAGCCCCCAGACTACAAATGGCCAAGCAATTGGAATCATCCTCAACTCTTGAGCCGGCACATGAGCTCATCTTGAAAATTTCTGACAACGATCACATTTACTGATCAAATCCTCTGCATCAGCATGAGCCGTTAGCCAATAAATTCCATGACGAAAAGCCTTGGCCACGAGAGACTTAGAGCCAGCATGATGACCAAAATCTCCTTCATGAATCTCTCGTAGGATCTCACGACCTTCTTCAGGAGAAACACAACGTTGAAACGCCCCTATAACACTGCGATGATGCAACTCTCCACTGACAATAGTCACTGACTTGGACCGCCGGGTTACCTGTCTGGCCAAATTTTCATCTTGAGGCAACTTGCCCCGGGTCATATACGCCAAATATGGAACTGTCCAATCAAGAATAGCATGAAGAGCCGCCACCAGCTACGCCTCCGGGTCAGGAATAGCAAGATCTTCCTCTGTAGGCAGTTTGACTGAAGGATTATGCAGAATATCAAGAAAAATATTGGGTGCCACCGGTTTACACTGGGATCCCAACTGGCTCAAAGCATCAGCCGCCTCGTTTTTCCTTCGATCAACATGCTCTACTTGATAGCCCTTGAAGTGACCAGCAATAGCATCAACCTCTTAGCGATAAGCCTCCATGAGTGGGTTCTTAGAATCCCAAGTGCAAGAAACTTGCTGAGCTACCAAATCTGCATCCCCAAAACACCTTACCCGGCTTAAGTTGATCTCCTTAGCCATCCGAATACCGTGGAGCAAGGCCTCATACTCAGCTGCATTGTTAGTACAAGGGAACATCAACCTTAAAACATAACAAAATTTATCACCTCATGGAGAAGTCAAGACAACTCCAGCCCCCGAGCCTTCCAACTGCGTGGATCCATCGAAGTGAATAGTCCAATATGTGATATCTGGCTTCTCCTCATGCATCTGCAGCCCTGTCCAATCATTGATGAAATCCACAAGTGCTCGAGACTTGATGGTTGTGTGAGGCATATACTTCAAACCATGGGGTCCAAGCTCAATGGCCCACTTGGCTACCCGACCTGTGGCTTCTCTGTTTTAAATAATATCCCCTAAAGGAACAAAACTAACCACAGTGATGGGATGACCCAGAAAATATTGGTTGAGCTTCTGACTAGCCATGAACACCCCATATACAAGCTTCTGCCAATGCGGATACCTCTGCTTGGCCTCAATAAGCACCTCACTGATGTAGTAAACCGGCCTCAGAACCAGATATTCCTTGCCCGACTCCTCCCTTTCCACCACAATTACTACACTAACAGCTCGGCTGTTGGCAGCCACATATAACAACAAAGGCTCTTTATCAATGGGAGCAGCAAGAACCGGTGGCTTAGCCAACTGTTTCTTCAAGGCCTCAAATGCCTTATCAGCAGCATCACTCCAGACAAAATGATCTATCTTCTTCATCATCTGGTAAAGAGGGATAGCCTTTTTGCCCAACCGGCCTATGAACTGGCTTAAGGCCGCAATACGACCCACCATATGTTGAACATCATTAATACATGCCAGTCTATCCAGGGAGGTGATGGCCTTTATTTTCTTTGGTTTAGCTTCAATACCCCATCCAGAAACCAGAAAGCCTAATAGCTTACCCGCTGGTACACCAAAGACACACTTGGCCGAGTTAAGCATCATCTTGTAGACCTAGAGATTATCAAAAGTATCTTTAAAATCATCTATCAAGGTTTCCTTCTTCCTGGATTTCACCACAATATCATCTACATAAGCATGAACATTGCGCCCAATCTGACCATGAAGGCAATTTTGCACACACCACTGATAAGTCGCCTGGGCACTCTTGAGCCTAAAAGGCATAGACACATAACAGAAGGCTCCAAAGGGAGTGATGAAGGTTGTCTTCTCCTGGTCCTTAACTGCCATCTTGATCTGATAATAACCAGAGTAAGCATCCAAAAAAACTCAAATGCTCACAAGCCGTCGTAGCATCAATAATCTGATCAATACGGAGGATAGCAAAGGGATCAGCCGGAAAAGCCTTTTTTAAGTCCGTGTAATCAACACACATATGCCAAGTACCGTTTTTATTATGTACCAGCACCGGGTTAGCCAACCACTCAGGATGAAAAACTTCAATAATGAACCCAGCCGCCAAAAGCCGGGCCACTTCTTCACCAATGGCCTTGTGCCTTTCTTTATTGAAACGACGAAGGATTTGCTTGATTGGTTTAAACTTTAGATCAATATTGAGAGTGTGCTCAGCGAGTTCCCTTGGTACACCTGGCATGTCTGAAGGTTTCCATGCAAAGATGTCCCGATTCTCATGGATGAACTCGATGGGCGTGCTTTCCTATTTCGGATCCAGATTAGCACTGATACTGAATTGCTTGGATCAATCGCCAGGAACAAAGTCAACTAGCTTAGTGTCATCCGCCGACTTAAATTTCAACAGGGGGTCATGCTCTGTGGTTGGCTTCTTCAAAGATGTCATATCCGCCGGGTCAACATTATCCTTGTAAAATTTCAATTCTTCTGTTGCGCAGACAGACTCGGCGTAAGCATCGTCGCCTTCTTCACACTCCAAGGCTATCTTCCGGCTTCCATGCACTGTGATAGTGCCCTTGTGACCCGGCATCTTAAGCTGCAAATAAATGTAACAAGGCCTTGCCATGAACTTAGCATAAGCCAGCCGCCCAAACAGAGCATGATAAGGGCTTTTGATTTTAACCACCTCAAAAGTCAATGTCTCAGATCTGGAATCATGATCATCTCCAAAGGCAACTTCCAAAGATATTTTGCCCACTGGATACGCCGACTTACCAGGCACCACGTCATGAAAAAACAGTGTTTGACAACTTAAGATCTTTGTCAGTCAAGCTCATACGACGAAAAGTTTCATAATACAGAATATTGATTCTGCTCCCCCATCCATGAGTACCTTAGTGAATTTGTACCCTCCGACCTGAGGTGCCACCACCAGCGCCAAATGACCCGGATTATCAACCCGGGGTGGGTGATCCTCATGACTCCAAAGAATAGGGTGTTCAGACCATCGCAAGTAACGGGGAATCGCCGGCTCAACTGCGTTCACTGCCCTTTTATGGAGCTGCTGATCCCGCTTGCATAAACTTGTGGTGAAAACATGGTACTGTCCACCATTCAACTGCTTTGGGTTACTCTGATAACCAGACTGCTGCTGCTGATTCCCTTGACCGGATTGTTGATTAAAACCACCTTGATTGCCTTGGCCTTGGAAGCCAGAATTAGAACCGCCACCACCATAACCATCACTGTGAGAGCCGAATCCTGAGCCGCCATCCGGTCCCTGATTATTTTGGAAAAAATGGAATTTCTATACTCCCTCATAATGAAGCAATCCTTCCTGAGGTGAGTGGCCAGCTTTTCCCGCGTGCCATGCTTTGGGCAAGGCTGATTCAGCATTGCCTCAAGATTGAATTTTGGTCCTCCAAATCGAGGGGGAGGGGGCAGCTTTCCCTTGCGACACTACCATTATTCTGTGTATTGGTGTTGGCCACAAAATCCATATTACCATCGGCCTTGCGCTTACCGTTGTCACCCTGACTTGCCGGGTTATACTGTTGCCCTTTCATGTTGCCGCTCTTCTTTCCCTTTCCCGGCTTTTCGTCATCAGACACAGGGTCCTTGGTACTATCAAAGTCGGCATACTTGATGAGAGCCACCATTAGCTCCCCCATGTCGCTGTAGTGGCATTTAAGCCGCCCCAGTTTCTGCTTAAGGGGCATGAAACAACAATTCTTCTCCAACATCAGAACCAAGCTTCAAAATATCGGATATCGGGTTCATATCGGTTTGGCTTTGACATATCAGATGTCGGATATCGGGTGATATATCAGACGATATGTAGATATATCGGCGAAAACATGTGTAGTTTTTTTCATTATTCTTGTTCAAAACATTTATTTTTACTAAAACAAAATGTATGATGTCAAAGCTTTAAAATAACACTTTTAGATTCTTAGTTTATTAACTTGTTGATTAAGAAACTATTAAGGAAAGTAGCACAAAATGCTTACTCTATGATTAAAATAATTATGATATATATGCATTTGTACGAAACATTGTGCATGATTTTGATAATATATAATGAAGTAGTAAATGCATAATATTATTTCTCTGCTATCTAATAAATAATTCTTTTCGTCTACGTACCATCCTATATTAGTGGACATATCGGGCTAGATATCGGCCATATCAGTCGATATTTCGGTCCATATCGGATGATATGTTGGAAAATGATATGTTATGTTTATATCGGTGGAGCCTGAAAAGTGATATATCGGCCTATATATCGGTCCTATCGGCCTAGATTTAAAAGCTTGACCAGAACTGCAGAACCGACACTGTTACGATCCGATGAATGTAGGATGGATGAGACCAGGCACACCAAATGGGTTGTTGACTCGCCCTCGCCTTGGACACAGGAGTCCAAATCCATGATTGACATAGGCTGCTTGCACATATCTTTAAAGTTTTGGATAAACCAGGCTTTTAGCTCGGCCCATGACCCGATGGAGTTAGCAGGCAGCCCTTTCAACCAAGTACGAGCCATCCCATCCAACATCATGGTGAAATACTTAGCACATGTAGCGTCGCCAACGTCCAGCATCTACATTGCCATCTCATAACTTTCGATCCAAGCTTCAGGGGGCTGATATGCTATATAGTTAGGCACCTTATGAGGACCCTTGAAATCCTTGGGCAATCATTCATTACGCGGAGCCGACAGTAGACATGGCACACCCAAGGTTCTAGAGGTCATGCCTTCTTCCACTGAAGCTGACGGATAGACTTGGGAATATTGATGAGCCGCTTGCTGAGCCGCCAGCTCGACCTCCTGACGCGCTCTGCCCTGATCAACTAAAGTCTGAGCATTGGTACCACCACACGTCGGGTCATGTCCACGAGGCTGGTTACCACGCTGTTCACTGCTTGAAACCTCCGGTGAATCAATGTGCTAGCTATAGCTCCGGCTTGGACGTGGATCTGAGTGAATCCGCTCGCGGATGTAAGAATAAGCCGCCTATTGAGCCACAACTGTCTGAAGAAGCTATTGGCCCTTCATGTCTCTATTGCCATCGAAGATTCGCCTTCAACTAGTAGAGCCGCCAATCGCGTTGCTGCAGCAATCATATTGTCCAAAGGGTTAGAATGATGACCCGGAGGTGCCAGAACATATTGAGGCGAAGTGTTATTCAAACATGGCGGGTACACTGCATGTGGCTTAACTGGCGCTCCAGTCCCAGGCGCTTCGACCGCCCGGTTCACCACCGGCGGGTCACTGGTTCCTGCTCCAGGTGTGTGATGGCAGCTGGAACTACGTCGGTATTTCCCTAGAGAGGGAGGGATGATGTAGCACAGCGACGGTAGAGTATTTTCCTCAATTATGAAACCAAGGTATCGAACCAGTAGGAGAACCAAGCAACACAACGTAAACATCCCCTGCACACAAATAACAACACCTCACAACCCGATGAGTTAAAGGGGTTGTCAATCCCTTTTGGGTAACGGCGCCAGAAATTGGCGTGTGACGGGAGAAACGTTGTGATAGATTGGATAAATAGATCACAAATAAAATAATGTGCAGCAAAGTATTTTTTGTATTTTTGGTTTAATAGATCTGAAAATAAAAGCAAGGAAAAAGTAGATCGCAAGGCAAATATATGAGAAATAAGACCTGGGGGCGTAGGTTTCACTAGTGGCTTCTCTCGAGAAAAATAGCAAATGGTGGGTAAACAAATTACTGTTGGGCAATTGATAGAACATCAAATAATTATGACGATATCCATACAGTGATCATTACATAGGCATCACGTCCAAGATTAGTAGACCGACTCCTGCCTGCATCTACTACTATTACTCCACACATCGACCACTATCCAACATGCATCTAGTGTATTAGGTTCATGGAAAAATGGAGTAATGCAATAAGAACGATGACATGCTGTAGACAAGGTCCGTTTATCTATATGGCGGTAGATATAGATCTCGTCTTTTTAGCCTTAGTAGCAATGATACATACGTGGCGGTTCCCTTTCTGTCACTGGGATCAAGCACCGTAAGATCGAACCCACTACCGGGCACCTCTTCCAATTGCAAGATAAATAGATCGAGTTGGCCAGACAAAACCCAAATATCGGAGAACAAATATGAGGCTATAAGAGATCACGCATAAAAGAGATCAAAGAAACTCAAATACTATCATGGATATAAAAACATAGATATGATCATAAACTCGAAGTTCATCGATCCAAACAAACAAGCCGCAAAAGAGTTACATCAAATGTATCTCCAAGAGACCATTGTATTGCGGATCAAGAGAGAGAGAGATGAAGCCATCTAACTACTAACTATGGACCCGAAGGTCTACAAGGAATTACTCATGCATCATCGGAGAGGCACCAATGGAAGTGGTGAACCCCTCCGTGAGGGCGTTTAGATTGGATCTGGTGTTTCTGGACCCTGCGGCGGCTGGATGAATATTTTGTCGACTCCCCTAGGGTTTTGGGAATATTTGGGTATTTATAGAGCAAAGAGGCGGTCCGGGGGGGGCACCCGAGGTGGGCACAACCCACCTGGGCGCGCCAGGGCCTCTTGGCGTGCCCTGGTGGGTTGTGCCCCCTCGGGGCACCCCCAGGTGCAACCAGGGCCCACCTGCTTCCTTTTGGCCCATAAAAAATCATCGTAAAGTTTTGTGCCATTTGGATTCCGTTTGATATTGATTTCTTGCGATGTAAAAATATGAAAAAAAAACATAAACTGGCACTGGGCACTATGTCAATAGGTTAGTACCAAAAAATGATATAAAATAACTATAAAATGATTATAAAACATCCAAGATTGATAATAAAACAGCATGGAACTATCAAACATTATAGATATGTTGGAGACGTTTCAGCATCCCCAAGCTTAACTCCTACTCGTCCTCGAGTAGGTAAGTGATAAAAACAGAATTTTTGATGTGGAGTGCTGCTCATCAAGTCATATCATTTTCTTTTCTTTATATCATGGACATTTGGACTTTTATCTGATTCAAAGCAATAGTCTAGTTTTGACATAATAATTTAGATACTCAAGCATATCAACATGCAACCATGTCTTTCAAAATATCAATGATAAAATAAGTTATCCCTAGCCCATCATGCTCAAACATTGAACCATTCATGAAACACACTCGAATATTAACTACACCCAATACTTGAGCACGACCATATTGCCTCCTAGTTGGTGCTTTTTATGAGAGAAGATGGAGGCTCAAATTTCAAAATAAAAATTGCATAAAGTAAAAGATAGTCCCTTCACAGAGGGAAGTAGGGATTTGTAGAGGTGCCAGAGCTCAAAGCGAAAAATTTGAGATAAAAACATTTTGGGAGATGTATCCATCCCACCAACGAAAACGACTTAGAGTTCCGAAGACTTTCCATGCTAGATATGCCATAGGCGGTTCCCAGACAGAAAATAAAGTTTATTCCTTTATCCACCATAACTTTCACTTTCCATGGCTAACCGTATCCATGGGTGCCCTCCGTACCAATACTTTCCAAGTAATTTATTATTTGACAACATAAAGTAAATTCATTTTTTTGCATTTCAGGACTAGGCATCCCTAATACCTTTGCCTTACTCTCGTGCAATGACAAGTGAATAAACACTCATCTTGAGAATAACACATCTAGCATGGAAAATATTAGCCACCCCTCACAGCTCCGCGAGCGAAACAAATACACAAAATAGAAGTTTATTTGGAAAATTAGAGATGACACATGCAAATTTGCTTAGAACAGCAAAAGAATACCACATATAGGTAGATAGTGGACTCATGTGGCAAAACTGGTTTAAAGGATTTTGGATGCACAAGTAGAGGTCATGCTTAGTGCAAAATGAAGGCCAGCAAAAGATTGGGAAGTGACCAACCAAGAAATGTATAATCACATAAGCAAGCATTAAGCATAACTAGCACATATGCTCGTGCGTTGCAATGGGAAAAAATGATGTTTTGTTCAAGCATAATGTCTCATACTATCCTTCTATAAAATGAACATAAAAAATGCGATGCAATTTAGCCGTGTTATATTTTCTTTGCCGGGCATAATCTTTCATCGATTCCATTTAAGTAAAATTCTTCCTTTAGTTACCATGACATCCTCACCCGTTTTAGTTGGGAATCAAATTATTCCTTTTCTAATTTAATGTGAATGGTGTATAGGTTGTTGGTTGTTACATAAAACGTCCAGATAGGAGTTCCTGTGGTCAATTCCGACAATATTGATTTATTTTGACCTAATTATTATTCGCGGTCTCTATAAAATCCCATAAAAGGCCCATCAACGTACAAGTACCCGGCCCAGATCGCTTAGCGTGCACTCAAACCAAACGAAAAGGACTAAACCAAACCAAGAATACCTATTCCCTTTAATAGTAGGTATAGATTAACACCTAATAATGCACCACAAGTAGGATATAATTTTCATTGCATGACTATTGTCTTTCGTACTTGCGTAGGGAATCACAAACCTTAACACCCATATTCTTACTAGAGCATAATTACTCATCAACATAACTCACATATCACATCATCATATCTCAAAACCATTACTAAGAATCAAGTTTATTTTGTCCAATGATCTTCATGACATTTTCTTTTTTATCCTTCTTGGATATCTATCACTTTGGCACTAATTTTCATGAGTTGCTTTTCGCAAGCTCAAACAAATATAAGTGAAGATCATGAGCATAAAAAAAATTCTTTCTCTCAAAATAACTTAAGTGAAGCAAGAGAGAGTTTCTTCAAAATTTTACTAGCTCTCAAATAAATCTAAGTGAATCAAGAGAGCATTTCTTCAAAAATATTAAGCACACCGTGCTCAAAAAGATATAAGTGAAGCACTAGAGCAAGTCCTAGCTCATAAAAGATTTAAGTGAAGCATAGATGGCAATTCTAACAAGTCATGACATAATTTTGGCTCTCTCAAATAGGTGTGTCCAGCAAGGATTAATAACTTAAACCACAAAATAAAACAAGCAAAGACACATATCATACAAGACACTCCAAGCAAAACACATATCATGTGACGAATAAAAATATAGTCTTGAGTAAAATACTGATAGCTATTGGAAGAAAGCGGGGATGCCACTCGGGGGCATCCCCAAGCTCAGTTGGTTGCTCATTCTTGGATAATAGCTTGGGATGCTGGGGCATCCCCAAGCTTGGGCTCTTACATCCTTCCTTCATCCATTGTAAGATAACCCAAAACTTGAAAACTTCAATCACACAAAACTCAAGAAAGCCTTCGTGAGATCTGTTAGTATAAGAATAATAAACCACTACTATAAGTGTTGTATCAAACCAATTCATTTTTTTGTATTATATCTACTGTATTCCAACTTTTCTATGGAAAAAACTCATCAAAGAAAACCATAGAGCCATCAAAATAAGCACACAACACAAAGAAAACCGAATCTATCAAAACATAAAAGTCTGTAGCAATCTGACTATTTAGAATACTTCTGTAACCCCAAAAACTCTAAAAAATTAGGATGACCTGAGAAATTTGTATATTGATCTATTACAGTTGTAATGGGTATTTTATCGCTCTCTGGTAAAATATGAAAATTAACTTCGTGAGTGTAAAAGTTTCTATTTTTTCAGCAAGATCAAACAACTATTGCCCAAGAAGATCCTAAAGGCTTTACTTGCCACAAACACTAATTGAAACATAAAAAACACAATCATGACATTAGCATAATTGTGCTAACACTCAAGAACAGAAAGCAAAAAGCAAAAAATAAATTTTATTCATTGGGTTGCCTCCCAACAAGCGCTATAGTTTTACGCCCTTAGCTATGCATATAGCAAGGATCTAAGTTTTGTAATCCTTCTTCTTCTTAATTTTCATGGGCGTATTTTCATCGGGAGGTTTTGTAATCACAACATAAAACATATTATCCATAGAAACTTTAGCATTCCTTATTGGATTTTCATCATAACCCCTCTGATTTCCCGCTACAATCCAAGAATAGTGTTGATTAACATTATTAAAAACTTGTTGGATTATATCTAGAATGGGGACCTCCTTTTTAAGATTCTTATCAAAGATCTTATATCCCCAAGAAAATGCCTTAGTGCATAGTCACTATGTAAAGAATTTCGTCTATCACGGGTTTTTCATGATTCATACCATAAAAATCAAAGATTTCCCTAGCTTCCCAAATTATGTAGTCAAACTCGTTCATAAGAAGGAGAGTGGCCAACTTTTTGGCTCTAGGATTCGTTATTTCCGGAAGCTCAAAAAACAATCTTTGCAAAGTAGGATGAGTGCGGATAAATTTGCTTTCAAATTTCAGAACTAGTGCTGAAATAGCATCCGCATAAGATCTAGTAGTTTTGAGTATAGGAGCATCATCAAGACTCAAATTTCCAACACAAGTGAATAATTCTTGGATACGTTCTTTTCCCATAATGTTCCCTTGCCCCAAGATAAAAGTTTTAGCATCCAGATTGCCTATACATCCCATCTTACGAGTCAGGCCATCATCAATTGGTGCCATGCCAAAATCACTCATGATTGCAAGCAGAGAATAGATCTGACAAGAAAACGGCGAACGGAAAAAGAGAGGCGAATAAAACGGAAATTTTTTGTGAAGTGGGGGAGAGGAAAACGAGAGCAAATGGCGAATAATGAAAATTGTGAGGAGACGAGATTTTTGATTAGGAACCTAGTTATGATGAAGATCCTCCGCGACAACGGCGCCAGAAATTCTCCTTGATGGCAGCCGGAACTACGTCGGTATTTCCCCAGAGAGGGAGGGATGATGTAGCACAATGACGCTAGATTATTTCCCTCAATTATGAAACCAAGGTATCGAACAAGTAGGAGAACCAAGCAACACAACGTAAACAGCCCCTGCACACAAATAACAACACCTCGCAACCCGACGAGTTAAAGGATTTGTCAATCCCTTTCGGGTAACGGCACCAGAAATTGGCGTGTGATGGGAGAAAGGTTGTGATAGATTGGATAAATAGATCGCAAATAAAATAAAGTGCAGCAAAGTATTTTTGTATTTTTGGTTTAATAGATCTGAAAATAAAAGCAAGGAAAAATTAGATCGCAAATAAAATAAAGTGCAGCAAAGTATTTTTGTATTTTTGGTTTAATAGATCTGAAAATAAAAGCAAGGAAAAAGTAGATCGCAAGGCAAATATATGAGAAATAAGACCCGGGGGTCGTAGGGTTCACTAGTGCTTCTCTCAAGAAAAATAGCAAACAGTGGGTAAACAAATTACTGTTGGGCAATTGATAGAACATCAAATAATTATGACGATATCTAGGCAATGCTCATTACATAGGCATCACGTCCAAGATTAGTAGACCGACTCCTGCCTACATCCACTACTATTACTCCACACATCGACCGCTATCCAGCATGCATCTAGTGTATTAAGTTCATGGAAAACGGAGTAATGCAATAAGAACGATGACTTGATGTAGAAAAGATCTGTTTATCTATATGGCAGTAGATATAGATCTCGTCTTTTTATCCTTAGTAGCAACGATACATACGTGTCGGTTCCCTTTTTGTCACTGGGATCAAACACCGTAAGATTGAACCCACTACCGGGCACCTCTTCCCATTGCAAGATAAAAAGATCAAGTTGGCCAGACAAAACCCAAATATCAGAGAAGAAATACAAGGCCATAAGAGATCATGCATAAAAAAGATCAAAGAAACTCAAATACTTTCATGGATATAAAAACATAGATCTGATCATAAACTCGAAGTTCATCGATCCCAACAAACACACAGCAAAAGAGTTACATCATATGGATCTCCAAGAGACCATTGTATTGAGGATCAAGAGAGAGAGAGAGATGAAGCCATCTAGCTACTAACTACGGGCCCGAAGGTCTACAAGAACTACTCACACATCATCGGAGAGGCACCAATTGAAGTGGTGAACCCCTCTGTGATGGTGTTTAGATTGGATCTGGTGTTTCTGGACCCTGCGGTGGCTGGATGAATATTTCATTGACTCCCCTAGGGTTTTGGGAATATTTGGGTATTTATAGAGCAAAGAGGCGGTCCGGGGGCACCTGATGTGTGGAGTAATAGGAGGCCTTGGCACGCCCAGGTGGGTTATGCCCCCCTCGGGGCACCCCCTAGGTGCAACCAGGGCCCATCTACTTCCTTTTGGCCCATAAAAAATCATCGTAAAGTTTCGTGCCATTTGGACTCCGTTTGATATTGATTTCCTGCAATGTAAAAACATGGAAAAATAGGAACTGGCACTGGGCACTATGTCAATAGGTTAGTACCAAAAAATGATATAAAATGACAAAATGATTATAAAACATCCAAGGTTGATTATAAAATAGCATGGAACAATCAAAAATTATAGATACATTGGAGACGTATTAGTGTGTTGAAGAGGTTCCTTGGCTCATAAACCGGGGGCAGATGACTCTGGTGCCTTCTCCTCATGATCTCGTTTGAAGCGTTCTGATCCAATGTGAGTCGGAAGGACTCTGCCCGAATTCGTTGTGCCTGGGCGTCCAAAGCAGCCCACTCCGTAGCCATTCTAGCATTCCCAGCCACTAGTGCTTCCTTGGCCTGAGCAACCTCATCTCGCAGTTTCAGCACATCCACCTTGTGCTGTTCCTGATTGTCAGGGGTTACCTTGACCCCCAGTAGAGTCGCCAAAGCCTCCAATAACTCTGTCAAATCTTGAGTCGGCGATCGCACAGTGCCGTTGGCACCAGCCATCAATGCAGCAGTCGAGCTAGAGGTCATAGCCGCGGCGGTTGATGAACCAAGCACTGGCTGCGTACCGGCCATGAAGATCGCAACCCTGTTCAGCGGCTCATAGGGGTCTGGAATACTATCGCCATTGGAACAGCCCCCAAGATGGCCATCTTGCAGTTGATACAATGAATTAGTCTCGCATGTGGATGAATCACCATCAGAGTAGATGGCCGTCTCACCGCCGGACACAGATCCGTCCTCACCTTCTGCTCCATGGTTAAACCAACGAACGTGTGCTTCACGACGGGTTGAACCCGGGCGGGTCATGCACGCTGAGCCGTCTCGATGATGTCGGTGCAGGTGTCTAGCTCAGGGCCCGGTTCGCCAATCTTGCCGATGAAGACGTGGATTCCGCCGAAGGGGACCCGGTACCCGTACTCAATTGAGCCGGCCTCGGGGCACCAACCTGCATCGTCGATGTAGAGCTTGCCGCGATGACTCTTGGTCATCCGGCCCATAGCGTATCCCTTGATCCTTTCGAAGCTGCCCTTCAAGAACTCAAAACCACCATGGCCCGGCGCCAACTGTCGTGGAATTGTCACGGCAGATGTCCTAGCAGAAGAACTTAGTCGCAGGGCCATCATAGCTAGGTTAGCTTAAAGGGGTTAAATGGGACAAAGTACACAAAGAGTTTATACTGGTTCGGCCCCTGACGATGAAGGTAAAGGCCTACTCTAGTTTGGGATTGTATTGCTAGTGTTTCGATTACCAGGGAGCGAATACGCTTGACCTAGTTCTCGATCTCTTGTTTCTTGCCCTAAGTCGCTGCCGGGTCGTCCCTTTATATACACAGGGTGACGCCTGAGAATTCATGGAGTCCCGGCCAGCTCATACACAACGTGTCCGGCTCGGTGACTAACTACGCATGCCTTACAATACAAGTCATACATACATGGCAGTTCATCCTCCTGGGCCTTAAGTCTCTTATGGGTCTTGGGCTTTCAATGGGCTCATATGATCCACCACCTTCATTGGTAAACCGCCAGTGGTATGACCCGACCCCTCCTGGGTGGTTCATACCCAATAGTCATATCCCCAACACACACCGAGAATCCACCGCAACTCTGATGCATGTTAAATTAATTATCCCACGGTGAACATATGTTACCAAAGGAGGAACATTTTAATTTTGAAAAAAACAGAGATCATTAAGACATTTTAGTACATTAATTGATTGATTTTCTACGGGTATAATGTGCAAAAATAAAATTTGAGCTACATGCACACTTGACAGTGCACCTAAATGGATTGCAAAAACACATGTGTCTCACTGGGTGCATGTTTACTCCCCGTGCAACAAATTTCAAACATTGAGAATCTTGATTTTTAAATTCTAGTACATCCAAAACTTATTTGAAGTTCATGAAACTTATCATGTTGTCATATGGACACCAATACAAAGTGGCATTGTACCTTTTTTTGTCAAATTTGGGACCATTTTTGTTGTAATCTTTATCTAATTACAAACGGGAGATTATTAATAATTGGGAACCAATATCCCAAATGGATTATTTATTCGAACCGTGAGTGTTAGACCAACAATGGATACGTGCCATGCTTCGGTTAAGCAATAAAGCAGCAGCATTACTCATCCGAATAATAAAACAATATATGTGCCGCCGCATGACCCGTGTGCCGTGCGAACAGGTGTGAGTTGACGAGACGCATGCGAGCAGTCCGCTGCGCAGGCAGACCGAGAGGCGTGCGTGCAGGTGTGTGAATTGACGGAGGCGTGCTCGCTGCGTAGTGTCACCGGGAGGCGTGCGAGTAGCTATGTGAAACGACGGTAGGCATGCCAGCAGTCTAGTGCATAGGCTCACAGGGAGGCGAGCCAGCAGTTTGACCACCGCCTGCCTCTCTCCCACTACTCCCACTACTCCATATTAATGGTGTGCCCGAGCGGCCGCACCCCCCATCCTCTCCACACACACAATTCTCTCTCTCTCTGCTTGCATCCTCGACACCGCTCTCAGTCCTCAAAGTCGTCAGTGTATGAGGATGACGCCGAAGCGCCCCATTGGAGGGAGTGGCAATGCCGGGGCTGCTAAAGCACTGGAGGACGGCGTGGAAATGGAGACAGAGGTTGCCATCACCGCCGATGAGTTATCGCTGCACACTGACGTCGTCGACAGTCTCGAGCTTCCACAGCCAGAGGTAGAGTTCCACACCGACTCTGGTGATGACTCAGGCGACGACCCCGACGACCACTCCGGCGACCACTCCGACGACGACGGACAACTGGTTAGTCATCTATACCCATTTATGTGTCAAATAGATCCTAGGGTTTCTCTGGTTAGTCTTGCCTCCCGCTTTTTGGAATAGAAACCCTATGGTTATGTTCTCCCAATCCAGGAAATCTGAGTAAGTTTCATTAGATCCGTTTAGTGTATTGATTGTTTGAATGGTACAAGTGATAAGTTATTAGTTGTTTCATCTGTGGAAATGATTTCTGCTAGTAATCCCACTAGGGCTAGTGTTCGTGCTAATAATGTTGGGGAACGAAGCATGCAATTTCAAAAATTCCTATGCTCACGCAAGATCTATCTTGGAGATGCATAGCAATGAGAGGCGGAGAGTGTGTCCACGTACCCTCGTAGACCGAAAGCGGAAGCGTTTTACAACGCAGTTGATGTAGTCGAACTTCTTCTCGTTCCGACCGATCAAGCACCGAACGTACGACACCTCCAAGTTCTGCACACATTCAACTCGATGACGTCCCACGAACTCCTGATCCAGCAAAGTGTTGAGGGAGAGTTCCATCAACACGACGGCGTGCTGATGGTGATGGTGAAGTGATTCGCGCAGGGCTTCGCCTAAGCACTACGTGAATATGACCGGAGGCGTAAACTTTGGAGGGGGCGTCGCACATGGCTAACAATGTTTTTTGTGTGTTCTAGCGGTGCCCCCCCACATATATATAGGTTGGAGGGGAGGAGAGGTAGCCAAGGGGACACCCCAAGTAGGGGGAATGCTACTTGGGGTCCTCCCAATTCGGCCTCCCCCCTTTCCTATTCCTATTCGGAGTAGGAAGGGAAGAGGGGGAAGGGGGAATCCTATTCCCTTTTCCCTTTCCTTCTTCCCCTTTCCTTCTCCAATTTGTCCAGCCCATATGGGGGGGGGGAGCACTAGCCCCTTAGTGGCTGGTGTGTTCCCCTCTTGGCCCATTAGGCCCATATAGCTTGCCGGGGGTTGCCCGGAACCCCTTCTGGTGACCCAATACGTACCCGGTACCCCCAGAATACTTCCGGTGTCTGAATACTATCGTCCTATATATGAATCTTTATCTCTTAGCCATTTTGAGACTCCTCGTCATGTTCGTGATCTCATCCGAGACTCCGAACAACATTCGGTCACCAAATCACATAACTCCTATAATATAAAAATGTCATCAAACGTTAAGCGTGCGGACCCTACGGGTTCGAGAACTATGTAGATATGACCGAGACATCTCTCTGGCCAATAACCAATAGCGGAACCTGGATGCTCATATTGGTTCCTACATATTCTACAAAGATCTTTATTGATCAAACCGTAATGACAACATACGACATTCCCTTTGTCATCGGTATGTTACTTGCTCGAGATTCAATCGTCGGTATCTTCATACCTAGTTCAATCTCGTCACCAACAAGTCTCTTTAGTCATTCCGTAATGCATGATCCCGTAACTAACTCATTAGTTACATTGCTTGCAAGGCTTGTCATGATGTGCAATACCGAGAGGGCCCAGATATACCTCTCCGATACTGGGAGTGACACATCCTAATATTGATCTATGCCAACCCAACAAACACCTTCGGAGATACCTGTAGAGCATCTTTATAATCACCCAGTTATGTTGTGACGTTTGATAGCACACAAGGTATTCCTCTGGTATCTGGGAGTTGTATAATCTTATAGTCAAAGGAATATGTATAAGTCATGAAGAAAGCAATAGCAATAAGACTGAACGATCATAATGCTAAGCTAACGGATGGGTCTTGTCCATCACATCATTCTCCTAATGATGTGATGTCGTTTATCAAATGACAACACATGTTTATGGTTAGGAAAGTTAACCGTCTTTGATTAAAGAGCTAGTCTAGTAGAGGCTTACTAGGGACATGGTGTTTTTTCTATGTATCCACACATGTATCAAGTTTCCAGGTAATACAATTATAGCATGAATAATAAACATTTATCATGATATAAGGAAATATAAAATAACAACTTTATTATTGCCTCTAGGGCATATTTCCTTCAGTATCCCACTTGCACTAGAGTCAATAATCTAGTTCACATCGCCATGTGATTTAACACCAATAGTTCTCATCTTTATGTGATTAACACCCATAGTTCACATTGCCATGTGACCAACACCCAAAGGGTTTACTAGAGTCAATAATCTAGTTCACATCGCAATGTTATTAACACCCAAAGAGCACTAAGGTGTGATCATGTGTTGCTTTTGAGAGAAGTTTAGTCAACGGGTCTGCCACATTCAGATCTGTATGTATTTTGCAAATTTCTATGTCTACAATGCTCTGCACGGAGCTACTCTAGCTAATTGCTCCCACTTTCGATATGTATCCAGATCAAGACTCAGAGTCATCCTGATCAGTGTCAAAGCTTGCATTAACATAACTCTTTACGACAAACTCTTTATCACCTCCATAACCGAGAAACATTTCCTTAATCCTCTTTAGGTAACTAAGGATAATTTTTACCGTTGTCAAGTGATCTACTCCTGGATCACTATTGTACCCCTTGCCAAACTCATGGCAAGGCACATGATAGGTCTGGTACACAGCATGGCATACTTTATAGTACCTATGACTAAGGCATAGGGAATGACTTTCATTCTCTCTATATATTCTACTGTGGTCGGGTTTTGAGTCTTACTCAACTTCATACCTTGTAACACAGGCAAGAACCTTTTCTTTGACTGATCCATTTTGAACTGCTTCAAAACTTTATCAAGGTATGTGCTTTGTGAAAGTCCTATCAAGCGTCTTGATCTATCTCTATAGATCTTGATGCCCAATATATAAGCAGCTTCACCGAGGTCTTTCATTGAAAAATTCTTATTCAAGTATCCTTTTTATGTTATCCAGAAATTCTATATCATTCCCGATCAACAATATGTCATCCACATATAATATCAGAAATGCTACAGGGCTCCCACTCACTTTCTTGCAAATACATGCTTCACCATAAGTCTGTATAAAAAACCATATGCTTTGATCACCCTATCAAAGCATATATTCCAACTCCGAGATGCTTTCACCAGTCCATAGATTGATCGCTGGAGTTTGCACACTTTGTTAGCACCTTTAGGATCGACAAAACCTTCTGGTTGCATCATATACAACTCTTCTTTAAGAAATCCATTAAGAAATGCAATTTTTGACATCCGTTTGCCAGATTTCATAAAATGTGGCAATTGCTAACATGATTCGGACAAACTTAAGCACCACTACGAGTGAGAAAATCTCATCGTAGTCAACACCTTGAACTTGTCGAAAACCTTTTGCGACAAGTCGAGCTTTGTAGATAGTAACACTACCATCAGTGTCCGTATTCCTCTTGAAGATCCATTTATTCTCAATGGCTTATCGATCATCGGGCAAGTCCACCAAAGTCCACACTTTGTTCTCATAATGGATCCTATCTCAAATTTCATGACCTCAACCCATCTATCAGAATCTGGGCTCATCATTGCTTCCTCATAGTTCGTAGGTTCATCATGGTCTAGTAACATGACTTCTAGAACAGGATTTCCATACCACTCTGGCGTGGAACGTGCT
Source organism: Triticum aestivum (assembly GCF_018294505.1). Taxonomy (NCBI): domain Eukaryota; kingdom Viridiplantae; phylum Streptophyta; class Magnoliopsida; order Poales; family Poaceae; genus Triticum; species Triticum aestivum. Next base: position 441,537,357 of record NC_057809.1, read on the forward strand.
CTGGTTGACCTACGAGGTTCCGTAGTAACTTGATCTAAAGTTTCATGATCATCATCATTAGCTTCCTCTCTAGTTGGTGTAGGCATCACGAGAACGGATTTCTCTGGTGAGTTACTTTCCAATTCGAGAGAAAGTACAATTACCTCATCAAGTTCTACTTTCCTCCCACTCACTTCTTTCAAGAGACTCCTTCTCTAGAAAGGATCAATTCTTAGCAATAAAGATCTTGCCTTTGGATCTGTGATAGAAGGTGTACCCAACAGTTTCTTTTGGGTATCCTATGAAGACATATTTCTATGATTTGGGTTCGAGCTTATTAGGCTGAAGATTTTTCACATAAGCATCGCAACCCCAAACTTTAAGAAACGACAGCTTAGGTTTCTTGCCAAACCACAGTTCATACGGTGTCGTCTCAACGGATTTAGATGGTGCCCAATTTAACGTGAATGCAACTGTCTCTAATGCATAACCCCAAAACGATAGTGGTAAATCAGTAAGAGACATCGTAGATCGCACCATATCCAATAAAGTACGGTTACGACATTCGGACACACCATTACGTTGTAGTGTTCCAGGTGGCGTGAGTTGTGAAACTATTCCACATTGTTTTAAATGAAGGCCAAACTCGTAACTCAAATATTCGCGTTCGCCATCAGATCGTAGAAACTTTATTTTCTTATTACGATGATTCTCCACTTCACTCTGAAATTCTTTGAACTTTTCAAATGTTTCAGACTTGTGTTTCATTAAGTAGATATACCCATATCTGCTCAAATCATCTCTGAAGGTCAGAAAATAACGATACTCGTCGTGAGCCTCAACACTCATCGGACCACATACATCGGTATGTATTATTTCCAATAAGTCGGCCGCTTGCTCCATTGTTCCGGAGAGCGGAGTCTTAGTCATCTTGCCCATGAGGCACGGTTCGCAAGCATCAAATGATTCATAATCAAGTAATTCCAAAAGTCCATCCGCATGGAGTTTCTTCATGCGCTTTACACCAATATGACCTAAACGGCAGTGCCACGAATATGTTGCACTATCATTATCAACTTTGCATATTTTGGCATCAATATTATGAATATGTGTATCACTACGATCAAGATTCAATAAACCTTTTATATTGAGTGTATGACCATAGAAGGTTTTATTCATGTAAACAGAATAACAATTATTCTCTGACTTCAACAAATAATCGTATCGCAACAAACATGATCCAATCATATTCATGCTCAACCAAATACCAAATAACATTTATTTTAGGTCCAACACCAATCCCGAAGGTAGAGGGAGTGTGCGATGGTGATCTTATCAACCTTGGAATCACTTCCAACACACATCGTCACCTCGCCCTTAACTAGTATCTGTTCATTTTGCAACTCCTGTTTCGAGTTACTAATCTCAGAAACTAAACTAGTATCAAATACTGAGGAGTTGCTATAAACACTAGTAAATTACACATCAATAACATGTATATCAAATATACCTTTGATAATGTCTTGACCATATCACATCCCAACATGCCCTGCAAAATCAAGTTAGACGTCCTCTACTTCGTTGTTGTAAGTTTTATGTGGCTGCTACGGGCTTCTAGCAAGAACCATTCTTACCTATGCATCAAAACCACAATGGTGATTTATCAAGTTTGCTGTTTTAACCTTCAACAAGGACCGGCCGCAGTCAAATCCAATTCAACTAAAGTTGGAGAAACAGACACCCGCCTGCCACCTATATGCAAAACTAGTTGCATGTCTGTTGGTGGAACCGGTCTCATGAACGTGGTCATGTAAGGTTGGTCTGGGCCGCTTCATCCAACAATAACGCCGAATCAAAATAATACATTGGTGGTAAGCAGTATGACGATCACCGCCCACAACTCTTTGAGTTTTTTACTCATGCATATCATCTACGCATAGACCTGGCTCGGATACCACTATTGGGGAACGAAGCATGCAATTTAAAAAATTCCTATGATCACACAAGATCTATCTTGGAGATTCATACCAACAAGAGGGGGGGAGTGTGTCCATGTACCCTCGTAGACCAAAAGCGGAAGCGTTTGACAACGCGGTTGGTGTAGTCGAACCTCTTCTCGTTCCGACCAATCAAGCACCGAACGTACGGCACCTCCGAGTTCTGCACACATTTAGCTCGATGACGTCCCTCGAACTCTTGATCCAGCAAAGTTTCGTCAGAGAGTTCCGTCAGCACGCCGGCGTGGTAACGGTGATGGTGAAGTGATCCGCGCAGCGCTTCGCCTAAGCACTATGAGAATATGACCGGAGGTGTACGATACGTCTCCAACGTATGTATAATTTTTGATTGTTCCATGCTATTATATATTCTATTTTGGATGTTTAATCAGCTTATTTATACACTTTTATATTATTTTTGGGACTAACCTATTAACCGGAGGCCCAACCCAAATTGTTGTTTGTTTTGCCTATTTCAGTATTTCGCAGAAAAAGAATATCAAATGGAGTCCAAACAGAATGAAACCTTTGGGAGTGTGATTTTTGGAACAAACGTGATCCAGAGGACTTGGAGTGGACGTCAAGCAATAAACGAGGAGGCAACGAGGCAGGGGGGCGTGCCTACCCCCCTGGGCGCGCCCTCCACCCTCATGGGCCCCTCGTTGATCCACCGACCTACTTCTTCCTCCTATATATATTCATATACCCCGCAAACATCTAGGAGCACCACGAAACCCTATTTACACCGCCGCAACCTTCTGTACCCAAGAGATCCAATCTTGGGGCCCTTTCGAAGATCCGCCGGAGGGGGCATGATCACGGAGGGCCTCTACATCAACTCCATGGCCCCTTCGATGATGTGTGAGTAATTTACCTCAGACCTTCTGGTCCATAGCTAGTAGCTAGATGGCTTCTTCTCTCTCTTTGGATCTCAATACAAAGTTCTGCTCGATTCTCTTGGAGATCTATTCGATGTAATCTTGTTTTCCGGTGTGTTTGTCGAGATCCTATGAATTGTGGGTTATGATCAAGTTTATCTATGAACAATATTTGAACCTTCTCCAAATTCTTTTATGTATGATTGGTTATCTTTGCAAGTCTCTTCGAATTATCAGTTTGGTTTGGCCTACTAGATTGATCTTTCTTGCAATGGGAGAAGTGCTTAGCTTTGGGTTCAATCTTGCGGTGCTCGATCGCAGTGACAGAAAGGGAAACAACATGCATTGTATTGTTGCCATTGAGGATAAAAAGATGGGGTTTATATCATATTGCATGACTTTATCCCTCTACATCATATAAAATCATATAAAATAGCATGTAAATGCATATAAAACATCCAAGGTTGATAATATAATAGCATGGAACAATCAAAAATTATAGATACATTGGAGACGTATCAAAACGCGCCAACAAAAGAATATACAAAATTGAGAGCACTTCAGAAGGCACTAGGCCTTTCTAGGACGGGCCCCGCAAGCACCCGAACAAGCTGATGAGACCTCAGTTGTGTCAATGATAGATGCTTCATCCCTAGATGTATGGCACCATAGTGCGCAAGGCAGTCCTCTGACATCTTCATTGCATCTTTGACTTCAAGTCAGAGCGGAGCTGAAGCAAGCCTTTCCGCTTTAAGTTTAGACTGAAGAAGTCGAACTGATTGAGGCAGCGACTGCATAGAGGTTGTCTCACACCAGCTGGTGAGTAGCTTCAACTCACTGTCTTCATCAAGACAGGACCTTGGGGTCATCTCGCTGTCCTCAATATGGGTTGGCTCACTATCTTCCCTAAAGTTCTGCCTGGCATAAGAGATATGACTCTGAAAGAGAAACAAGGAGACACGTAACAGGTTTCACAATTATATAAATAAATAAATAGATCTGTTATGCATAAGGAACATGTTTTTACAACTACAATTTAAAACTGGTAGTTGTTGCAAACATCCAGTCAGATGTAAATAGCAAAGTAAACAGGAGTGGAGGAAATGATGCCTATCCAAATCTATACTAGAACAAAGTTTGAAGGCTTGAGAAGGATGAACTTACATTACATGTTAACATGGGCTGGACAAAGCCCTTCTCCATGTTGATGGAAGGATAATTCAATAAATTCCCCAAAGAAAATTCTTAATAAGCGTTGCCATTATTCTACATTTTGCACAGAGTAAATATAGATCAAATAATATTGGAAGAAACAGAGGATAATGAAGCTCATGTGCAGACTGATGATACATAGTCAAATAGCAATTAATTAAGTACATGGTTACATGGCAAAAGGTACTGACAAGAGGAATGCAGACATCAACGTGTACAATGGCATTGGCTTTATTCAACATTTTGGTAAGAGTAAATGTAGATATGATAATTTGGAAAAAGTGGAGGGCAGGGTAGATAAGATGCAGAGTAATGCTACACAATCAACTATCTCGTGATGCAAGTACAGTAATACCACCACCGTCCGTTATTACTTGTCAGCCAAATGGATGTATCTAGCACTATTAAGTTCTAAATAATCCAACTGATCAACAATTAATTCGATATAGAGCAAGTAAATGACAATAGGTACTTACATGAGAAATCCAAAACATCATAACCATTGTGTTAATTCTACATTTATCTAAGAGTAAATATAGATCTTATAATTTCAAGCAAATGGAGGATAAAGAAGCGAACATTTACAGTGATGCTACATAATCAAACAACAATGAGTGTAATTATGTTGACAAATGGCAAAAGGTACTGACAAGAGCAATGCAGAGCCCAGTATTGTTGTGAGATCCTATGATCCTTTGAGCAAGGAGATTCATCTGAAATTAGTTTTCATACAAGAGAGAAGGTAAGGCACATGCAAAAATTTAGGAGTTCAAATTTAAATTGATATCATACACAGTACCTGGCGCTGGGCTCTCAGCAGTTCTAATAGGGGTTTGACCAGTGGAGTAGGGGTAAAGTGTGGTACAGTTAGGCATCTGTTTTCTGTGGCTGTTGGTCTATCTGATTTAACAGGTATCACTACCTTTTCCAAATACCTAGTTTGTACTCCTTGAGGATCTGCACTCACCCTCTTCGTTTTGGACATCTATTACGAAAGAACAACATTTGACTGGAAAAACATAGTATGACGACACATGGAACAGGTACAGAAAATGTATAGGTATGGCATATACTCATATATGATGCTTAAACTAAGCAGATGGTGTATAAAAGTATAACTAATGCAAGAGGTCAGATTCAAAATATGTGCGACCAATACAGCCTTGCCAAGTTAGAGCAAGCACCTTGATGGGTGAATAAGATAGGCCATCCTCCATCATGCCAAGTTTGTTAGCCAGTGGATTGTTCCGCAATATTCCTCTCGTGCACCCATTCTCATATTCATTTTGATAATGTTCAATACCTGACATGCATGAAAACATAAAAACAAGTGAGATTATCTTTCTAATGCAGAAGTGATTCTAATCCAATACTGCCTCCCTGTAAACCCCTTTGTGCTATCTCTGCAATTCTTCTGAGAGATGCCATGCATGTTGTAATTTGGTGTGTGCATTAATATAATGTGGCCTACTACTCAAAATATGAGAGCTCCAGAAGTGATGATACTTCGCAGATGATAGCTTCAACATATAGTAAAGAAGAACAAGTCGACCTGACCTGACATATTCAAAATATACTAAGGGAGAACAACTCGACCTGACCAGTCGACCGCAAATGTCTCTGCTACTCTTCCCAACAAGGAACATACTTATTAAAGAAGAGAAGACGATCATCTTAAAGAAGAGCACAAGAGCAAGTAGATTGAAGATATTACAAGTCTTTCTATACATATGTGGCTCACATGCATTTCGAAACTAAAGTAGGAACATTTAGCTGACCAGTTAAACATCTCTCAGTTTTACTAATATCAGCATAATATCATATTTGAATTTGTACAACTAAGCTTGTTTTGCTCGATGGGTAGAGCAGTGCTATTATGACACGAACCATTTAGCCTGATCATGGTCATCATAAAATGGGGAAACCGTAACCATGATGAGTATAGTGTTGACCATGGTAGTGGGATGGCAGATCTGAAGCTGCAAACCGCGCAAAGGGTAGTTAGCAACCGATATTTGCTTTGAAATAACAACTAAGATTTGGTATGGACAAGAAAGTACAGTCAACAAGTGATAAAGAAATGCAATTCTGCTGTCTCTCTATATGTCGCGACATGCATTTGGAAACTCAAGTGGGACCTTTAGCTAACCAATTAAATGCATCTGTTAAGTAATATCAGTATCATATCACAATCATATTTGAACAACTAAGCTTTGGAATTTTGAGTGTTGTGTGCTACCTCTTGAGCACTGCGTTGGTTTTCCCTTGAAGAGGAAATGGTGATGCAGCAAAGTAGCGTAAGTATTTCCCTCAGTTTTTGAGAACCAAGTTATCAATCCAGTAGGAGGCCACACGCAAGTCCCTCGTACCTACACAAACAAATAAGAACCTCGCAACCAACGCGATAAAGGGGTTGTCAACCCTTCACAGTCACTTACGAGAGTGAGATATGATAGAGATAATAATAATACGATAAATATTTTTGGTATTTGATATAGATTGAAAGTCAAGATTGCAAAATAAAATAGATTGGAAACTTATATGATGGAAAATAGACCCGGGGGCCATTGGTTTCACTAGTGGCTTCTCTCAAGATAGCATAAGTATTACGGTGGGTGAACAAATTACTGTCGAGCAATTGATAGAAAAGCGAATAATTAAGAGAATATCTAGGCATGATCATGTATATAGGCATCACGTCCGTGACAAGTAGACCGACTCCTTCCTGCATCTACTACTATGACTCCACACATCTACCGCTATCCAGCATGCATCTAGAGTATTAAGTTCATAAGAACAAAGTAACACATTAGGTAAGATGACACGATGTAGAGGGACAAACTCAAGCAATATGATATAAACCCCATCTTTTTATCCTTGATGGCAACAATACAATATGTGTCGTTTCCCTTTTTGTCAATGGGATCGAACACCCCAAGATTGAACCCAAAGCTAAGCACTTCTCCCATTGCAAGAAAGATCAATCTAGTAGGCCAAACCAAACTGATAATTCGAAGAGACTTGCAAAGATAACCAATCATACATAAAATATTTCAGAGAAGAATCAAAAATTGTTCATAGATAGACTTGATCATAAACCCACAATTCATCGGATCTCGACAAACACACTGCAAAAAGAGTTACATCGAATAGATCTCCAAGAAGATCGAGGAGAACTTTGTATTGAGATTCAAAGAGAGAGAAGAAGCCATCTAGCTAATAAATATGGACCCGAAGGTCTAAAGTAAACTACTCACACATCATCGGAGGAGCCATGGAGTTGATGTAGAGGCCCTCCGTGATCGTTGCCCCCTCCGGCAGAGCTCCGGAAAAGTCCCCAAGATGGGATCTCTTGGGTATAGAAGGTTGCGGCGGTGGAAATAGGGTTTCGTGGTGCTCCTGGATGTTTTCAGGATATATGAGTATATATAGGAGGAAGAAGTAGGTCGGTTGAGCCACGAGGGGCCCACAAGGGGGGAGGGCACTCCCAGGGGGTAGGCGCCCCCCCTTGTGGACTCCTCGTCTGTTTCTTGACATCCACTCCAAGTCCTCTGGATCACATTTGTTCCAAAAATCACGTTCCCGAAGGTTTCATTCCGTTTGGATTCTATTTGATGTTCCTTTTCTGCGAAACACTGAAATAGGCAAAAAAACAGCAATTTGCACCGGGCCTTGGGTTAATAGGTTAGTCCCAAAAATATTATAAAAGTGTAAAATAAAGCCCATTAACAACCAAAACAGAGAATATAATAGCATGGAACAATAAAAAATTATAGATACATTCGAGACATATCATTGTGTTGTTGAGCTTGAAGGGTGGAGTACTGCTAGTACGATAGAAAGCAGTAGAGTAGATAAAAGGGGAAAACCATGAGCGTCAAGAGTAAAATTAGGAAAGTGGAACTAGCTGGACCAGTGGGTGGCACACATGCTTTTTGAAAAGAATATAGGAACATTAGGTGACCAATTAAACGTTCTGTACCCAAGAGACCTTCTGGTGCATAGCTAGTAGCTAGATGGCTTCTTCTCTCTCTTTGGATCTCAATACAAAGTTCTCCTCGATTCTCTTGGAGATCTATTCGATGTAATCTTGTTTTGCGGTGTGTTTGTCGAGATCCTATGAATTGTGGGTTATGATCAAGTTTATCTATGAACAATATTTGAATCTTCTCCAAATTCTTTTATGTATGATTGGTTATCTTTGCAAGTCTCTTCGAATTATCAGTTTGATTTGGCCTACTAGATTGATCTTTCTTGCAATGGGAGAAGTGCTTAGCTTTGGGTTCAATCTTGGGGTGTTCGATCCCAGTGAGAGAAAGGGAAACGACATGTATTGTATTGTTGCCATCGAGGATAAAAAGATGGGGTTTATATCATATTGCTTGAGTTTGTCCCTCTACATCGTGTCATCTTACCTAATGTGTTACTCTGTTCTTATGAACTTAATACTCTAGATGCATGCTGGATAGCGGTCGATGTGTGGAGTAATAGTAGTAGATGCAGGCAGGAGTCGGTCTACTTGTCATGGACGTGATGCTTATATACATGATCATGCCTAGATATTCTCATAATTATTCTCTTTTCTATCAATTGCTCGACAGTAATTTGTTCACCCACCGTAATACGTATGCTATCTTGAGAGAAGCCACTAGTGAAACCTATGGCCCCCGGGTCTATTTTCCATCATACAAGTTTCTAATATATTTTTTCAATCTTTACTTTCAATCTATATCATAAAAATACCAAAAATATTTATCTTATTATCATTATTGCCATCATTGAAATCTTTTGCCTAGCTATAAGGCTTTAAAGAAAATCGCTTGTTGGGAGACAACCCAATATTTTTACTTGCTGTTATGTAATGAATAATTTATCTAGCCTCTGTTTTGGCTATGTGTTTTGTGTTTAATTAGTGTTTGTGCCAAGTAGAACCGTTGGGAAGACTTGGGGAAAGTCTTTTTGATCATGCAGTAAAAAACAGAAACTTTAGCACTCACGAGAATTGCTGCCATTTTTTATTGGAGAGTGATATTTAGTTAATTCTTTTTTTAGATGATTAAGAGATAAATTACTCACGTCCAGAAATTTATTTTAGAATTTTTGGGGTTCCATAAGTTTGCGTTAGTTACAGATTACTACAGACTGTTCTGTTTTTGACATATTCTGTTTTTGTGTGTTGTTTGCTTATTTTGATGAATCTATGGCTAGTAATAGAGTTTATAAACCATAGAGAAGTTGGAATACAGTAGGTTTAACACAAATATAAATAAATAATGAGTTAATTACAGTACCTTGAAGTGGTGCTTTGTTTTCTTTCGCTAACAGAGCTCACGAGATTTTCTTGTTAAGTTTTGTGTTGTGAAGTTTTCAAGTTTTGGATAAATATTTGATGGATTATGGAACAAGTAGTGGCAAGAACCTAAGCTTGGGGATGCCCAAGGCACCCCAAGTTAAAATCCAAGGACACCAAAAAGGCTAAGCTTGGGGATGCCCCGGAAGGCATCCCCTCTTTTGTCTTCTTTCATCGGTAACTTTACTTGGAGCTATATTTTTATTCGCCACATGATATGTGTTTTTCTTGGAGCGTCTTGTATGATTTGAGTATTTGATTTTTAGTTTATCACAATCATCCTTTCTGTACACACATTTTGAGAGAGACACACATGAATCATAATTTATTAGAATACTCTATGTGCTTCACTTATACCTTTTGAGCTATATAGTTTTTGCTCTAGTGCTTCACTTATATGGTTTAGAGCACGGTGGTTGTTTTATTTTATAGAAATAATTGATCTCTCTTGCTTCAATTATATTATTTTGACAGCCCTTTAGAACAACATGGCAATTTTCTTTTAGGCATAATAAAAACTTTCATATAAGTGCATTGAATACTAAGAGAAGTTTGATACTTGATGGTTGTTTTGAGATATGGAGATAGTGATATCAAAGTTGTGCTAGTTGAGTAGTTATGAGTTTGAGAAATACTTGTGTTGAAGTTTGCAAGTCCCATAGCATGCACGTATGGTAAACGTTGTGTAACAAATTTGAAACATGAGGTGTTATTTGATTGTCTTCCTTATGAGTGGTGGTCGGGGACGAGCGATGGTCTTTTCCTACCAATCTACCCCCCTAGGAGCATGCGCGCAATACTTGGTTTTTGATGACTTGTAGATTTTTGAAATAAGTATGTGAGTTCTTTATGACTAATGTTGAGTCCATGGATTATACGCACTCTCACCCTTTCATCATTGCTAGCCTCTTCGGTACCGTGCATTGCCCTTTCTCACCTTGAGAGTTGGTGCAAACTTCGCCGGTGCATCCAAACCCCGTGATACGATACGCTCTATCACACATAAACCTCCTTATATCTTCCTCAAAACAGCCACCATACCTACCTATTATGGCATTTCCGTAGCCATTCCGAGATATATTGCCATGCAACTTTCCACCGTTCCGTTTATTATGACATGCATCATCATTGTCATATTGCCTTGCATGATCATGTAGTGGACATCGTATTTGTGGCAAAGCCACCATTCATAATTCTTTCATACATGTCACTCATGAGTCATTGCACATCCCGGTACATCGTCGGAGGCATTCATATATGATGCGGAGCATCCTACGTTCATCTCCATGTACACCTTCATAGCACATCAAGCCCCAAGTGGACCTACCGGACTTAAGGTGAACCAGCTCCTCTTCAAGATTTACATGAATATCTATGGGACTTGGTTGCTACCTCACCACAGAACGTTGTGCACCATTAGGTACGAGGGCGACCGCCGCCAAGCAGCTAAGGAGCTTCCCGGAGGCCAAGGAGAAGGACCCCAAGGCCACAAGGAAGAAGGAGTGCACGAAGGTCAAATCTGCACCTCCCAGGCGACCCCGTGCCCACAGGCCTCAAAGACCCCATGCACACGGGCTACACAGAGAGCTGGAGCTGGAGCACCCCGTGCGCACGGGCCTGTACCGTGCCCACGGGACCCCCGTGCGCACGATCCCAACTTACCCAGTGCGCACGGGCCCTACAGGATGGACGGCTGTGATTGCTATTTGGGCCTCCTCTTCATCCACCTCGTCCCTCACCTCCAGCCACCTATATATTCCGTACCTAGACCATTTGTTAGAGTTAGCAAAGGATATGATAGACATATGAGAGCTTTTCTCCTTGTACCACTCCTCCTCTTAAGAGAGAGAGAGAGAGAGAGAGAGAGAGACCTCTCCATTGGAGATCAAGACCTCCTATGGAGTAGATCCCTAGTGGATAGATCAAGACCTCCTATGGAGAAGATCCCTAGTGGATAGGTCCCCATCATAGGATCACCAAGACCTCATTCCTCATAGGATTGGGATGAACTAGTACCTTGTATCTTTCCTTTGTTGTCTTTGAATCATTGTATCTCTCTTTGTGTAATTGGATCTAGCATATGTGTGATTGGATCTAGTCAATTGAGTGTTTTCCCTCTTGTGTTCTTCTTGTTCTTGGGGATTCCCCCTCCAATTCATGAAAGATATCCACTTAGGGTTCCACCCTATACCATTTTGGTATCATGAGCCATGGTTTCTCACGAAATTGGAGCCCCCTCTTTGTTTTCTAGCCTAGTTTTGTTGATTTCGTTCTAAATTCGAAAATTCCCCACCAAAAATAGCCCCAATTTTTTTTGTGATTTGTTGGTTTTGATGATGTTTTGTTGGATTTAATCCATGGATTTGATTGGTTTCAAGTGGATGTAGCTTTCCCCCATCTTTTCCCCACCATCCATCCCCAAAATCTCCCCAATTTTGCCCAAGAATTCTCCTTGTTCCGCCAAACCCGCGTGTCCCAGGTGACCCCGTGCCCACGGACCCCAGACCCCGTGCGCACGGGCCCCCAAAAACTCTCTGGACACCCCATGCCCACGGACCTATACCGTGCGGACGGGACCCCGTGCCTACGGGCTCCTACCCCCGTGCGCACGACCCCCCCAGGACAGCCGCGAGTGCTTCACCGTTTCGGCCATAACTTCCACATTCGGAGTCCGATTTTCGCGTTCTTTAGCTCGTTGAGTAGCTATTGACATCCCCCATCCATCTAGATAGGTACCATCACCATTTGACTCCATCAAGTTTTTGGAACTTTGGCATCTTTGCCTAGGGCTTCTACCACAACCTCCGCATAACCACCACAAACTTCCGCAACCTAACCAATTTTGTTCCTTATAACATTTGTGGTTGCTTGAGTAGCGATTCGAGTCTCCTAAGGTGTTTCGGCTACTTAGGGACGATTGTTTCTTGACCAACCACCACCACCACCACCACAACTCCCGCATAGGCTTACACCATACACTTCTTCCACCCCAACTAAACCCAATTTTGTTTGTGTTGTGAGTTGTGTCTCCTAAGGTGTTTCGGCTACTTAGGGACCGAGCTTCCAACTCCGACACCGTGTATAGTCCACCACCTTACCCTCCTCTTCCGCATTGCTTACTCGCATAACCCATCATTGCATTTCGCAATTCCCATTGAGCTTCCGCAACACCACCACCGCATCCCGCTACCAACATTTGACTTTTGTCCGTGAGATTTTGAGTTCGCGGTTTTTCCGTTTCCTAAGGTGTTTCGGCTACTTAGGGACGAGTCTCCATCATCTTGGTATCTACATCAAGAACACCGCCACTCACCATCTTCAAGGACGGTAACCTCGACGACACCATTGTACATTCCCCTTGCAATTGCATTGATAACCCCTAGCCCATTTTGTGTCACTTGCCTATCAAGACTAGCCATTTGAGTATTTCCAGCAATGTTACTTGTGCACATTAGTGATCTACACCTTCCATTGCATACATACCATATCATATTGGTATCATATCATCTCTTGTGTCACAAGATTGTTCTCGCATATACACAATTGCTATCTTGGTTTGTGCATTTCGCATAGTGGCCATATAAAAAAGAGAATAAGCTTTTAAGCAAAAGAAAAGAGAGCAAAGAGCTTGTAAGCAAGTGCCATAGCATCATACCACATTGCGCATAAGATTGTCATATCCGATCATCTTGGATCACCTTGAGAAGAACAACCGGAACATCATACATATAGCATAGTTGGGATAGAAAGCTCATACATTTTGCATCTTATAGGTTGTGCACAAGTGTCGTATCCGCCTATTGAGCAATCGTGCTAGCGTCTCTCTTGAGTTGTGCAACACGAGCGTTTTCCGTGGATTCCACATTTTGTGCTCATTCCTTGGTTGCACGACCCCATTTATCTATCCATGTGTGTGTTTCCGTGTGCCACATATTGCTATTGGTCTACTTGTTTCACTTGCGAATTTGTGAATCTTTTCCAACATTATTGACTCTTGCTAACGTTTTGCATTAAATTTTTGTGCCACTATCCTCACCGAGCTCAACCATAAGCCTTAATTGTGTAGGTGTGAGAATTGACAAGATCCGGTACCAATTGTGCTATTTCCTTGATACATTATTGAGTGATCATTGATCCATTTTCAACATTGGATATGGTGCATTGGTCTAGTTCTTTCCTTTCTTCCACTCATATTTGCGCGAGTTTTGTGATGGATAGGCAAGGCATTTCATCTCCGGTCTTCGACAACAACGATGGCGTGAACAACTACATCACCAAAGCATCAAACTTCGATCTACAACGACAAATACAAGGCACACAATCAAGATTGTGAGAGCGCATCGAGAACCTCTCCATTGACATTCGCCACTCCGAAGCGAGGAAAAGGGACTACATCAATAAAAAGCTTTCCGCACAAAAGGAGGAGCAAGATGCAAGGATGGAGGAGATTCGGGCCTTGATCAAGTCTACTTCCCCTTCGTCATCTTCAAGGCAGCGACAAGCACATCGATCCTCTTTGGAGCACCCAAGCGACACAAGCGCAAGTCGTCCACGTCCACATCTCCATGGAGACCACCATCACGTTCGTGATCCATCTTGTCATGAAGGGCATGTCACCTCCAAGCAACATGTGCACAACGACGATGAACGACATCTACTACGAGCTCAAGCACGACAACGACATCATCAACATGAAGATGCTCAACACGCGCAGACGTACAAGTCCGAACAAGCCCAACTTCACGCCAAGTCCAAACTTCATGACCACAAGATAAGACCGCGAGACAAGCACCACCAAGAGCATGCTACGGCTACAACAACCACTTCGGCATCTTTGCCAAGTGCTATCAAGGCATCTTCGCCTTCGGACGTAGGGCATCTTCGCCTACTTCCCACGATTATGCCTACATTGACTTCATCAAATCCAAGGCGACCACCTACAAGTGAGGGTGACACTTCCATCTTCGGAAGCCCCTCAAGGAAGATGGCCGAGCATGGGAATTTCCCTTCGATCATGGAGACGAACCTCTTCAACAACATGAAGACGGCGCCCATATTGGACTCATACTCCGAGTCAAGCTACGAGACCGCTCATGAGACCTTATCTTTGGTTTTCAAGGAGTGTGATGATGTGCCATCTTCGGCCTTCATCCACGGCTACGACCACGACATGATTGAGCATGGAGAAATTTGCACCAACATCTCTCCGACAACGACATGTGACAAGATGCCCCAATTTCCATGTGAGGAGAGCCACCACCACATGAGTGACATGAGTGACTCCACCACACGTGACATTGAGAGCATTTCCTATGAGAGGATGAGTATGACCACCACTAGCCCCACACTTGAGAGCATGCCACACATCCTATGTGAGGTTGGGAGCCATATGAGTGAGAGCATCCGAGAGGGAGTGAGTGAGCCACAACACTTAGTGAGTGAGGTACTTGACACGGCATGTGAGGCCACTTTGATTTCTAACGACTTAACCTCTACTCCTAGTGTGTTTTCTTCTTTGGTGCTAGGTCTCCTACATGATGACATGCCTACCCTCGACGAGTCCATACCTCCAATGGAGACAATGATGGCCATGGTGGACGATGATGCACCCCCACATGGTTCCATCAAGATGAAGATGACCACGACTCGGTCTTCGACACCTCACCTACAACACATGAGCGATGCTCCAAAGGTAACATAGGTGATGGTGCTTCTCTTGTCCCACTAGTGGACTATTTTATGAATGATTGCTTGCATGATGTTGACACACCTATACCCATGCTTCATGCTAGTGCGACTTCCTCATGTCATGACTTACCTATTTATGATAAATATGATGATGAGCATGTTGAGTTGCCTAGTTGTGATGCTATGTTCCATAGGATATCATGTGAAAATTCTTTTGGTCACATCATGTTTGACAATCCATTAACCTTGTCATATGCTATGAGTGAGATCTCCCATATTGCATCTTTTCAATCTCAACATAGTAACTATGCATGCCCCATTAAAATCAATCCCATTTGCACTTATGGCATAGATGACGAGATGATGGTCATTGGCTTTTTTTTCATGTGATGATATTGCCATGCTTCCTTTACATGATTTGCGCAATTCATCTACTATGCCATGCCATGATCACATTGCTCCAAATATGCATTGTTTTGAATGTTGTGAATATTCTCCATGTGATGTTTCCATTAATGCTCATGAGGAGACCCCCATAGTTTCCTCATACATATTAGGAGATTTTGATGCATTCCATACTTTGCATGATTCTCATAATTGCTTGCACCATATGCATTCCATGAATAACAATGCTCTACATATATATCATGATGCATTGCACAATTTGAGTCTCCATTATGCTATACATAACAATAAACCTATCATGATGGATGACATGTTTCTATATCACACATCTCATTTATTCGAGCATTGGATATTTTGTGCTAACCAACACAAGCACGTGCGCATCATGATGGATGATGTGTACATCTACCACGCACACACAATTTTCCCTTTGTCTTTGTTTTGTGTAGGTACTCACGTATACTCGTCAACCTCTCAATCCCAAGAGTTGACGAAACGAGCTCTTGAGAGCAAAGATGACTTGGGATCCCGTGAACTATCCTATCCACCACTCTCTTCGCGCAACGACTACGCGCATCTCTCTCACTTGGCTCTCACACGGCTATGGGCTATATTACGCTCTCTTGCTCATTTTACCGTGTTCACTTTGCATGTTATGCTTGCTTCTATGCCTTTGCCATGCAATTGTGACCCTTGCTTGCATCTACCCATGATTCACAATTATGTTACTCCTATGTCTATTTGCATGCTTGGTGGAGATCCATGTTGCTATTGCCATGTTTATGATGTGCCTCATGCTATTGATGCTATTTTGCTCATATCCTCCTTTCATGCTTGTGATATGTCTTGTGCATTATTCATGCCCATCATGTGCACACATGACATACTTGACATGATTCTTTCTAGTATGTTGCATCTTCGCAATACTAGCTTGCTTGCCTTGATTCACATGATTGCTTGCTTTGTCGCATCACCCATGTTCCATTCTTCATTGCTTTCTTGGGTTGATGACGTATATGTTCATGCCTCTCACATGATATATTTTGTTCATTGTCGCTTGCCTCCAATTGTTGCATCTATGATTATTGATATTGGAGACTTGGACACTTTACTTGTGATGCATGCTTGCTTGATTGCGCCTATTCTATTTGGTTGTTCTCGCATCATCATATGCCTCCATACTATGAAATGCTCCCTTGTACTTTCTTATGATGAGCATGATGCATCCACTTGTTGGGTATTTTACCACATGAATGATAGGTTCTGCATCTCCGCTTACCTCATTTGTTTTTCGGAGTGTTTGTCATGTTATTTCATGTTGAAGGATTCACAAGGCGATACCGTCATGAGACATTTTGGTCATGTGAAGGCATACACGATGTGCAACACCAACATTTGCGAGAATCTCCTAAAGGTGAACTCCTTCCCTTTGAGCCATCCTCAAATATGCATATTGGATGGATCACTCTTTCATTGTTGTTTCCTTCTTCTTGTCTACATGTTACATCTATTGGATGGAGGACATTGGAGATGGAACCCATGAACCTTCAAGTTGAGGAGCGCTCAGACTTATTGGAGGCACCTTCGAACCTCCACTCATGCAACGACATTGAGCATTGGTACGCCAACACCTCCATACTTGTTGATTGTGCTCACCCATATCATGCTCGATGGACAAATCATACACATGACAAATTTGCATCTTATGCATGGATTGACTCACATTATGATTGCCTTGTTGCACCTATTTCCATGTCATCCATGATATATGAGCTTGTGCATTTCATTAGAAAATTTGTTGTGATCTTTCTTGATGGAATATTCACACATCATGATCATCTTGCCTACCATCAATTGCATGATAACTTCTCCATATTGAGCATACATTACCATATTCATGCTATTGATAAACCGTCTCACTATGACTTCATTTTGTACCGTGGTTGCATTGATCATATTCACAACACATTTGTGTGCATAATGAATGTTTTTGCTCCCATGAATGCTTTGCATACCATTCCATATCTTTTGGATAAGCTTCATGCACCTTGTCATGCTCACTCTTGTCGCACAGACTCATTCTTACATGATGGACACCTTGTGTGCGCTAACCATTGTATTTCTGAGTGTCGCTTGTGTTTGCTCTTTTTGCATGCCTACCACTATGGAGACACCTTGGAGTACTTGGATTGCACCATGTCTTCAACTCCGTCCACCTTCAAGTCCGTCGACGACAACCATTTCCATGGTGATGAGGATCATGATCCGAGGTCGGATCTCTCCCAAGGGGGGGGGGGGAAGATGATGCGGAGCATCCTACATTCATCTCCATGTACACCTTCATAGCACATCAAGCCCCAAGTGGACCTACCGGACTTAAGGTGAACCCGCTCCTCTTCAAGATTTACATGAATATCTATGGGACTTGGTCGCTACCTCACCACAGAACGTTGTGCATCATTAGGTACGAGGGCGACCACCGCCAAGCAGCTAAGGAGCTACCCGGAGGCCAAGGAGAAGGACCCCAAGGCCACAAGGAAGAAGAAGGAGTGCACGAAGGTCAAATCTGCACCTCCCAGGGGACCCCGTGCCCACGGGCCTCGAAGACCCCGTGCGCACGGGCTACACAGAGAGCTGGAGCCGGAGCACCCCGTGCGCACGGGCATGTACCATGCCCACGGGACCCCCATGCGCACGGGCCCAACTTACCCCGTGCGCACAGGCCCTATAGGATGGACGGCTATGATTGTTGTTTGGGCCTCCTCTTCATCCACCTCGTCCCTCACCTCCAGCCACCTATATATTCCGTAACTAGACCATTTGTTAGGGTTAGCAAAGGATATGATAGACATATGAGAGCTTTGCTCCTTGTACCACTCCTCCTCTTGAGAGAGAGAGACCTCTCCATTGGAGATCAAGACCTCCTATGGAGAAGATCCCTAGTGGATAGATCAAGACCTCCTATGGAGAAGATCCCTAATGGATAGGTCCCCATCATAGGACCACCAAGACCTCATTCCTCATAGGATTGGGATGAACTAGTACCTTGTATCTTTCCTTTGTTGTCTTTGAATCATTGTATCTCTCTTTGTGTAATTGGATCTAGCATATGTGTGATTGGATCTAGTCAATTGAGTGTTTTCCCTCTTGTGTTCTTCTTGTTCTTGGGGATTCCCCCTCCAATTTGTGAAAGATCTCCACTTAGGGTTCCACCCTATACCAATATAGAGTCATATCTTGTTCTAGTATCTAGTTGTAATCATTGAGTTGTAAATAAATGAAGTGTGATGATAATCATTAATAGAGCATTGTCCCAAAAAAATAAAGGCCAAAAAAAATAAAAAAGAGAAGGCCCAAAAAAAACAAAAAAAACTAAGGGGGCAATGCTACTATCCTTTTTCCACATGTGTGCTTCAAAGTAGTACCATGATCTTTACGATAGAGAGTCTCTTGTTTTGTCATTTTCATATACTAGTGGGGATTTTTCATTATAGAACTTGGCTTGTATATTCCAACAATGGGCCTCCTCAAGTGCCCTAGGTCTTCATGAGCAAGCAAGTTGGATGCACATCCACTTAGTTTATTTTGTTGAGCTTTCATACATTTATAGCTCTAGTGCATCTGTTGCATGGCAATCCATACTCCTTGCATTGACATCAATTGATGGGCATCTCCCTAGCCCATTGATTAGCCGCGTCGATGTGAGACTTTCTCCTTTTTTGTCTTCTCCACATAACCCCCATCATCATATTCTATTCCACCCAAAGTGCTATATCCATGGCTCACGCTCATGTATTGCGTGAAAGTTGAAAAAAGTTTGAGATTACTAAAGTGTGAAACAATTGCTTGGCTTGTCATCAGGGTTGTGCATGATGAGAGCATTCTTGTGTGACAAAAATGGAGCATGACCAAACTATATGATTTTGTAGGGATGAACTCTCTTTGGCCATATTATTTTGAGAAGACATGATTGCTTAGTTAGTATGCTTGAAGTATTATTATTTTTATGTCAATATTAAACTTTTATCTTGAATCTTTCGGATCTGAACATTCATTCCACAATAAATAAAATTACATTGAGAAATATGTTAGGAAGCATTCCACATAAAAAATTCTATTTTTATCATTTACCTACTCGAGGACGAGTAGGAATTAACCTTGGGGATGCTTGCTACGTCTCCAATGTATCTATAATTTTTGATTGTTCCATGCTATTATATATTCTGTTTTGGATGTTTAATCGGCTCATTTATACACTTTTATATTATTTTTGGGACTAACCTATTAACCGAAGGCCCAACCCAAATTGCTTTTTTTTGCCTATTTCAGTGTTTCGCAGAAAAAGAATATCAAACGGAGTCCAAACAGAATGAAACCTTCGGGAGCGTGATTTTTGGAACAAACGTGATCCAGAGGACTTGGAGTGGACGTCAAGCAATCAACAAGGAGGCCATGAGGCAGGGGGCGCACCTACCCCCTGGGCGCGCCCTCCACCCTCGTGGGCCCCTCGTTGCTCCACCGACCTACTTCTTCCTCCTATATATATTCACATACCCCGAAAACATCCAGGAGCACCATGAATCCCTATTTCCACCGCTGCAACCTTCTATACCCAAGAGATCCCATCTTGGGGCCTTTTCCGGAGCTCCACCGGAGGGGGGCATTGATCATGGAGGGCCTCTACATCAACTCCATGGCCCCTCCGATGATGTGTGAGTATTTTACCTCAGACCTTCGGGTCCATAGTTATTAGCTAGATGGCTTCTTCTCTCTCTTTGGATCTCAATACAAAGTTCTCCTCGATTCTCTTGGAGATCTATTCGATGTAACTCTTTTTGCAATGTGTTTGTCGAGATCCGATGAATTGTGGGTTTATGATCAAGATTATCTATGAACAATATTTGAATCTTCTCTGAATTCTTTTATGTATGATTGGTTATCTTTGCAAGTGTGTTCGAATTATCATTCTGGTTTGGACTACTAGATTGATCTTTCTTGCAATGGGAGAAGTGCTTAGCTTTGGGTTTAATCTTGCGGTGCTCGATCCTAGTGACAGAAAGGGAAACCACATGTATTGTATTGTTGCCATCGAGGATAAAAAGATGGGGTTTATATCATATTGCATGCGTTTATCCCTCTACATCATGTCATCTTGCTTAAGGCGTTACTCTGTTCTTATGAACTTAATACTCTAGATGCATGCTGGATAGCGGTCGATGTGTGGAGTAATAGTAGTAGATGCAGGCAGGAGTCGGTCTACTTGTCACAGACGTGATGCCTATATACATGATCATACCTAGATATTCTCATAATTATTCGCTTTTCTATCAATTGATCGACAGTAATTTGTTCACCCACCATAATACTTATGCTATCTTGAGAGAAGCCACTAGTGAAACCTATGGCCCCAGGGTCTATTTTCCATCATACAAGTTTCTAATCTATTTTTGCAATCTTTACTTTCAATCTATATCATGAAAATACCAAAAATATTTATCTTATTATCATTATCTCTATCAGATCTCACTCTTGCAAGTGGTCGTGAAGGGATTGACAACCCCTTTATCGCGTTGGTTGTGAGGTTCTTATTTGTTTGTGTAGGTACGAGGTGACTCGTGCGTGGTCTCCTATTGGATTCATACCTTGGTTCTCAAAAACTAAGGGAAATACTTACGCTGCTTTGCTGCCTCACTCTTTCCTCTTCAAGGGAAAACCAACGCAGTGCTCGAGAGGTAGCAGTGTAAACTGTGGAGGGGGGGGGGGCGCCGCACACGGCTAACAATGTTTGTTGTGTGTTCTAGGGGTGTCCCCCGCACATATATATAGGTTGGAGGGAGGAGAGGCAGCCAAGGGGGCACCCCAAGTAGGAGGAATCCTATTTGGGGTCCTCCCAATTCAGCCTCCCCCTTTCTTATTCCTATTCGGAGTAGGAAGGGAAGAGGGGGAAGGGGGAATCCTATTCCCTTTTTCCTTCTCCAATTTGGTCATCCCATATGGAGGGGGGGGCGCACCAGCCCCTTAGTGGCTGGTGTGTTTCCCCTCTTGGCCATTAGGCCCATATAGCTTGCTGGGGGTTGCCCGGAACCCCTTCCGGTGGCCCGATATGTACCCCGTACCCCCAGAACACTTCCGGTGTCCGAATACTATCGTCCTATATATGGATCTTTACCTCTCGGCAATTTTGAGACTCCTCGTCATGTCCGTGATCTCATCCGGCACTCCGAACAACATTTGGTCACCAAATCACATAACTCATACAATATAAAATCATGATCGAACGTTAAGCGCACGCACCCTACGGGTTCGAGAACTATGTAGACATGATGAAGACATCTCTCCGGTCAATAACTAATAGAGGAACCTAGGTTCTCATATTGGTTCCTACATATTCTATGAAGATCTTTATCAGTCAAACCATAATGACAACATATGTCATTCCCTTTGTCATCAGTATGTTACTTGCCCGAGATTCGATCGTCGGTATCTTCATACTTAGTTCAATATCGTCACTGGCAAGTCTCTTTACTCATTCCATAATGCATCAGCTCATAACTAAATCATTATTTACATTACTTGCGAGGCTATCATGATGTGCATTACCGAGAGGGCCCAGAGATACCTCTCCGATACTCGGAGTGACAAATCCTAATCTCGATCTATGCCAACCCAGCGAACACATTCGGAGATACCTGTAGAGCATCTTTATAATCACCCCGTTACGTTGTGACGTTTGATAGCACACAAGGTATTCCTCTGGTACCTGGGAGTTGTATAATCTCATAGTCAAAGGAATATGTATAAGTCATGAAGAAAGCAATAGCAATAAAACTGAACTATCATAATGGTAAGCTAACGGATGGGTCTTGTCCATCACATCATTCTCCTAATGATGTGATCCCGTTTATCAAATTACAACACATGTCTATGGTTAGGAAACTAAACCATCTTTGAATAGTGATCTAGTCTAGTAGATGCTTACTAGGGACACGGTGTTTTGTCTATGTATCCACACATGTATCAAGTTTCCGGTCAATACAATTCTAGAATGAATAACAAACATTTATCATTATATAAGGAAATATAAAATAACAACTTTATTACTGCCTCTAGGGCATATTTCCTTCAAATAATTCCTGGCCGGGACTTGAGAATTGATTTTGAATGACCTACATATGTTTGTGCCATTATTTTCTTCAAGATAGGTCTGTACATAGAAAAATGTGCTTAAAAATCGAACCATAATCTCTGGATATGCATAAAAAATAGCCATAAATTCCTAATCCTACTTCATGGCACATAAACATTGATTTGATGCCAAATTTGTTTTATTATTTTTATAGGTGATGTCTGACGATGTGGACAGCGAGGATGAAGATGTCCAAAGGAGGTGCAGGAGGCAAATCCTGAGGGAGCTTTATGCAGGAATGCATAACAGGCGTATCAGGACCTGGGACGCCGGCTATCGATGCCCATTTTGCTACCACAAGCTTCATGACGCGTATCAAAGTGTTCTGGTGCATGCAAGAGGACGGGTTGTTAGCTCCTTCAGGCAGAAGTAGTCTCGCGGGGTGGCGCACGGCGCGTACGCCGAGTACCTAGAGAAGCTTCAGGATCGTGCCGGCATGTGAGATGAGATGTGGGATCGAACTATGTATGCTTGAGCAATGCTTAATGACAGTTGAACTATGTACTTATGGTTGAACTATGCTTGTGTACGTGTACGCTTATTATCTATGTCTGAGTATCTTTAATCTATGTTTACTTATGTCTAACTGTGGGATATGGATGCAATCAGTTCAGTTGATGGAATCTACCTCCGTCCTCGTTTATTGGTCCCCTTTGTAATTTGTGTTAAATGTTAACCAAGTATTTAACTAACAAAATAGTGCAGGTCGGCAAAAATTATATCGTTGGATGCGTATTTGAACATAGTGTTCAATGATATAATTTTTGGTCACATGCATAAACATTTCTTAGTTAAATATTTGGTCGAAATTTGGTACAAATTACAAAGGGGACCAATAAACTAGGACGGAGGTAGTACGTCAATCACACATGGTTCCCAAAATTGGAACCATGTGCAATGACCTTCATTTCCCCTGTTGCGTCAGTCACACACGGTTCCCAAAATTGGAACCGTGTGCAATGACTTTCATTTTACATGTTGCGTCAATCACACATGGTTGGCTCTAGCAAACCGTTGCCTCCGAAATTCTTTGTGGGGCAGAAAACCCTCACCACCCAATTAAAAAAATAAAAAATAAAACCCTCGCCATCCCCACGTCACAAAAACCCTCACCCCGCCCGCCACCCCTCCAGTCACCATTCACACCTGCAGAAGCTCCTCCGCGTCTATGCATGGCACCGCCAATCACAGCGGTAACCACTTAGCTCTAAGCGTACCACCGCTGCCAGGCTGCCAGCAAACCCCACCGCATTTTGCCACTTCCTCTTGCCGCCGTCTATGGCCATCGACTTTTTCGACGCTGCTCGTGGTCGACCCAGCTCCGCTCGGTTGGGGAATTTGCCGTACTAAGGGTTCTTTCTCATGGACAACAAGGTAACTAATTTAATGAGATATTATCTCATCTCTTATCCCAGTTCATCTGCCTCCTTTAATCACCCAGCCGAAATCACCGTGAATTCATTTTTATTCGAGCTGATTTGAGAGTTTTCTTTCATTCATAGAGTGTACAATGCGTCGACACATCAGGACTTTGCAGCCTTTGCCAGACATTCCATCTCACCGTACCAGATGACTTGAGGATGCGCGCGGTATGTCCAATCTCACCCTAAATCGGTTGGCATGGCCTACTTTCCTGAACATATTCTAAATATTGCTACATTTGGATTAAAGGTGCCACATGCACGACATACATCAAAGGGGATTTCCATGACATCATGTTTACCCTATCTGTTATTTCCTGAACATCTTTCTATATTAGGCAAATTAATGATGTATTGTTCTTTCGATCACTCTCATATTTCCATGACATCATGTTTACCCTATCTGTTTAATTATAGATTTTTGCCCTTCGATTTCGACTGTTGTACAGTTGTTTCAATTTTGGCCCATATTTGCATGTTACCATATTTTCTTTAACAATCCAACCATTTTCTGCAGCGCGTCCCTTGCTATGCAATAGAATCAACAGTGCATAATATTTCCCTTTACATAAATCAAGACTGGAGGATCTCATACTACACACAAACCATGGATTTACAATCATTGCTACTGTAAGACTTGATGAACATGGTGACTCCTATTTTGGCACTGGCTTTTGGAAAGAAATTTCTAAGTTTTATGAACTGAAAGCTAGCACTAGAATTGCACTGCACATAAAAGGGCCTGGTCATGAGATATATGCTAACTTCCCCGACGATATCATCCGTCCAGACTTTGTTCGAAGTAAGTTTTGTTTTCAACTATCTGCATGTTGACTTACCGAGCAATACCAAATGAATTGTGTAGTATTTAAGCAACCAATTGTTATTCCCTTTTCTTACTATATTCCTACCTAATAACTTCTAGTTACCAATACAGTTTTCTATTGCCCTGTTTTAACTAAATATTCCATGTACTCCCATTTCAATTAGAAAGCGCCGCTGACAAGGAGACTTTGGAGGTGGAGAACGGGGCTGCCAACAAGCGGAGGCGGGGTGAGCTAGAACCGCAAGCGACTCCAGCAGGCCTAGACTTCATCAGCAGCCTCCCCGATGATATGTTGACAGTCATCATCTCCCTCCTGCCAATCAAATATGGGGCGCGGGAAACCGTCCTTTCCTGGCGGTGGTGCCCCCTATGGAACTCCAGCCTCTCGACCTCATCGACACCCACGAGCTCTGCCATAGCTATCGCAAAAGCTTGGATGCATTCTCTAAGATCATCGGCAGTCACCTTGGCCCAACCAGAGGCCTTATAATGGGCAAGTTCCGTTCCAACGGCAAGGGCCGAGCCAAGCTTGACGACTGGTTCCGATCCCCTGCCCTAGATCAGCTCGACGAGCTCACTTTTGATGATGGGTATATGCACTCGCTGCCAACGTTCGAGCTTTGCCTTGTGCCCATGCTGCGCGTCGCCAAGTTCGAGAACTGCCATCCCCCCTTAATGATGTGCCCGCTCTTATTCTACCATGACTGAAGCACCTCGAGCTCGTCGCCGTCTGCCTCTCAAACGGTGACATGGAGCGCCTGCTCCATGGCTGTACTGCACTTGAGTACCTTCATCTTTAGGCGATCAATGGGTTGAGTACCTTCCACATCACCTCCATGACTCTCCGGACTATTTATGTGTGTTGCTGGTGCGGCAGGAAGACATCACAAGGTGTGTACCACGTTATGCTCACTGAGGGCACACGTGCACTTGTGAGATTACTTGTAGTTGATCAAGAAGGTCCAACAAGAATCAATGTCATTTCTGCGCCAAAATTGATAGTGGTGGGCTACTCGTCTGATAAATACTCCTAACTTGTTATTGGATCCACACCCATTTAGGTACAACAGCCTCCTTCTACCTCTCCTTCTACAAATTAACATTATTTATAATTTTGAAGATGTTTGTTCGTCTGTCATTCAGAAAATGATTCGGACAAGCTTGAACCCGAAACTGTGCAAAGTGAAGATCTTGGCACTAGAATCTATCGGCCCCAACCTGGAGCAAGTTGTCACTTTCCTGAGATGCTTTCCATGCCTGGAGAAGCTATATATCGAGGTGATGTTCCTTTCCTGTTAAACATTAACCATAAGGGAGTTCAATTTGTGACACATTTTCCCAAGTTTACAATGACAATGTACTACGATTTCTAAAGGATTCTTTTGGAGGATTTCAGTACATACATGCCCCTCCCCATATTGGTTGCTTCATCCATATGGTTACAATCCATATGCATTTCTCCTTTGGATTCATCTGTACTAGTTTTCTTAGGGAACTTTTCATCCACTCCAACCTCTTGTGAAGAAGGCTACATTTTTCTAGAATGTAATCAAATGCCCATGTTAATCATGTCAGATCAAAGATGGCATGTTAGTGCATTTTACAAATCCTGCAAACCAAATAGGCCTGTAGTAATGTTCAAAACTGCATGTAGGCACTAACACATTTTCTTCTTTTGCAGATAAGATTAGGCCCAGTGGTGGATAATGTGATACAATATAACAATCATGTCGAATGCCTAGATCTGCATCTCTCACAAATTAGTTCGAACTCCTATCGAGGGACCTTACCGGAGATTATATTCGCTAGGTTCTTTGTTCTCAGAGCAAGGGTGTTGAAGGAAATGAGGTTTTCCCTACATTTATTTCGCAAAAATGAATGGTTTGTTGATCAGCGCCGGCGCCTGCGGTAGAATGGAATAGGCTCCAAAAATGCTGAATTTCATTTTGGAAATTCAGATGATAGACTAATTGGAAGTCATCATGTCAACCACATACATGACTTCTCAGTGGCTGACCCCTTTGCAAAAATTGTGAGGTTTCGAAACAAGACTTAGAAGTGGTAATATTAGTTTGAACCTCTGTGATATCCATGTTTAGCGGATCAGAGCAAGCGTTTGCAGCTGATGAGCTGAATTTCATTTCTAATATCAGTTTGAACCTTGTAATCTTTAAATTTGAGCCATATAACTCTAGAATTTGAACCTTATAATATTTTTTGTGGTACAATCGTTGTAATGGCATCGTATGAGACTCGTATGTTGGTAGCACTATTTTGACCTTAATATGCAATGGTCTTAGATTTTATTAACCATTCTCGAATCTGTTTACCTTGTCGATCTCACAACACACGATCTGTATAGCTAACTCAACTGCGATCTTTGACATTATTGCACACAGTTGGTTTCTTCCACAGTGTGCCTTATAGAGCGCAGAATTAATTATCGCACTTGAGTGTCCATCATCACCCTTGTGTGTAACTTTGACCTCATCACTCACGGGTAAACTTATGACCGAAGTCATTCCACACACTTCATTTTTACAAAGCTTTTTGCCAATAAATGCCCACGATTTGTCCCTCTTCTAGCCAACGTGTGGCCAAACTAGACGGGCAGAAGCTTGCGCAGTAGCACGGGAACAGGCTCACCGACGATACATTTGGCGCCTCTTTGAGCCCACGCGTGCGGTGTGGTGTTGTCAAGCGTGCATTGGAATCTTCCGCTATGAACGCCGTGACAAGACGTGACGATTACAGTCCGGCCGGCCCCCATTTATTACAGTGGACATTTAACCCTTGTGTCTCTTCAACATTTCGATCACGTCCCACCATTGCAAGAAGCACACCCACCACAAGAAATTCTTATACGGTATCCTACGCAGCTCCAATGGCGCTCCGAGCGGCTCCCGACGACGAGCAGCAGTTCACACTACAAAAAAATACACTTCCGTGATGATACGTGTTTGTCACAGTAGGTCATGTTTTCTATCATGCATGTACATCCATGATGATTTTATGACAGAATCAAGATAGTCATACCCGTGCTATCGTAGAACTGTTCCATGACATTACCAAAATTATCATCACGAAAGTGTCCACTTCCATGACGATAAATGACGCGTCATGGAAGTGCTTTCTTCAAGGGTGACTGACCCGTGGCATCCACCGTAATGGGTCGCCGTTAAGCTATCGGGTCCGGTTTTGGATCCGATAACCTGTTAACAGCCCGGACCAATGAGGATTTTCCACGTGTAAAATTTTCATTGGCCGGAGGAAACATGTGATGGCTCACCGTTGGGACAGATGTCATGCAATCGTTGGACAAGAGGCGCCTATGATACGTCGACACGTGGCACGGCCCAACAGAGGCCCATTTCGGTGAAAAGGCCGGCCTAGCTAAAGGGCCACCATGTTTTTTCAGACACTAGTGGGCTGCCCCGTTAATAGCCTATCATGTTTTGGGTCAAATTGAGGCCCATACCAAATCAGGCCCATTCACAACCTGCCGTGTTTTGGGCCAAATTATGGCCCATATCGGATCTGGCCCGTTAACAGGCCACTATTCTTATGGGCCCATTCTAAGACAGGTTTGTATTTCAGCTTGTTAAATGCTCGTTACTAGTTCGGCTCGATAATAGTTTCGGTCTGTTAGCGGCCCGTGGTGCATCTGGGACATTGTCGGCTTGGTTTAACTTTAGGCCATTTAACGGCCCATGCATAAGCTGGGTTATTTCTTGTCCGAAGTAACTTTAGGCCTCTTAACGGCCCATAGTCTTCGTGGATAAATTTCATCCCAACTGGCCTATCGGCCTGTTAATGGCGCGTGTAACAGTTGGGCCTAATTACAACCCGTGTTGAATCCGGTCTGCTTACAGCCCATCCGACAATGGCCCGTGACACTTTTAGGCCTATGGCCCACGTAGATATCGGCCTGCTTAAAACTCATAAATTTATTGGGCCAAACAGGCCCGAGATATATTTTGGCCTGTTAACTGCTCGTCCTATTTGGGCTAAACATGGGCCTTAGGCAGCTTCGGCCTGTATTGGCCCGTGAATTTTTCGGCTCAATGCTAGCCCAACCTAGGTTTTAGCCTGTTAAAAGCCCATGGTATTCTCTAGCTCAGCAGGATAGAACTTTACTCGGCCAGTTAAAGGCGGGAAACTACTATAGGTTTAGACCGGCTAATGGCCCAAGATGATTATACGCCCACATTTTGGCCCATATGAGTAACGGGCCAGCCCGAAGACCGATAACACTGAGATCCACTAAACGTTCCGGCCTAAATTACAACATACTGAACAAAGAATAAACCTAGACTATACAATAAAGCAATTATGGCATATTACATGCACTGGGAATCAAAGTTCGCTACCGGTGATAATAAATCACAACGTGACCGCGGATTACATAAACTGGGCATCAAAGGTCGCCACCAATGCATATAAACGTGATGTCTACTACACAACCTTCTTCTTGTAGATGTTGTTGGGCCTCCAAGTGCAGAGGTTTGTAGGATAGTAGCAAATTTCCCTCAAGTGGATGACCTAAGGTTTATCAACTCGTAGGAGGCGTAGGATGAAGATGGTCTCTCTCAAGCAACCCTGCAACCAAATAACAAAGAGTCTCTTGTGTCCCCAACACACCCAATACAATGGTAAATTGTATAGGCGCACTAGTTCGGCGAAGAGATGGTGATACAAGTGGTATATGGATGGTGGATAAAGGTATTTGTAATCTGAAAATATAAAAACAGCAAGGTAACTAATGATAAACGTGAGTGTAAATGGTATTGCAATGCTAGTAAACAAGGCCTAGGGTTCATACTTTCACTAGTGCAAGTCCTCTAAAAAATAATAACATAATTGGATCACATAACTATCCCTCAACGTGCAACAAAGAGTCACTCCAAATTCACTAATAGAGGATAACAAATGAAGAGATTATGGTAGGGTACGAAACCACCTCAAAGTTATTATTTCCAATCAATCCGTTGGGCTATTCCTATAAGTGTCACAAACAGCCCTAGAGTTTGTACTAGAATAACACCTTAAGACACAAATCAACCAAAACCCTTATGTCACCTAGATACTCCAATGTCACCTCAAGTATCCGTGGGTATGATTATACAATATGCATCACACAATCTCAGATTCATCTATTCAACCAACACATAGAACGTCAAAGAGTGCCCCAAAGTTTCTACCGGAGAATCACGACGAAAACGTGTGCCAACCCCTATGCATAGGTTCATGGGCGGAACCCGCAAGTTGATCACCAAAACATACATCAAGTGAATCACGTGATATCCCATTGTCACCACAGATACGCACGGCAAGACATACATCAAGTGTTCTCAAATCTTTAACGACTCAATCCGATAAGATAACTTCAGAGGGGAAACTCAATCCATTACAAGAGAGTAGAGGGGGGGGACATCATAGGATCCAAATATAATGGCAAAGCTCGTGATACATCAAGATCGTATCACCTCAAGAACACGAGAGAGAGAGAGAGAGAGAGATCAAACACATAGCTACTGGTACATACCCTCAGCCTCGAGGGAGAACTACCCCCTCCTCGTCATGGAGAGCATCGGGATGATGAAGATGGCCACCGGAGAGGGATTCCCCCTCCGGCAGGGTGCCGGAACGAGTCTAGATTGGCTTTTGGTGGCTACGGAGGCTTCTGGCGGCGGAACTCCCGATCTATTGTGCTCACCGATAGTTTTAGGGTATATGGATATATATATATATATATATACATGGAAGAAATACATCAGGGAAGCCATGAGGGGCCCACGAGGGTGGAGGGCACGCCGAGGGGGGTGGGCGCGCCCCCTGCCTCGTGGCTTCCTCGTTGATCCCCTGACATGCACTCCAAGTCTCCTATATTGCTTTCTTTCCAAAAATTACTTTTCCGAAGGTTTCATTCTGTTTGGACTCCGTTTCATATTCCTTTTTTGCGAAACACTGAAACAAGGGAAAAACAGAAAGTGGCACTGGCTTTTGGTTAATACGTTAGTCCCAAAAATCATATAAAATAGCACATAAATGCATATAAAACATCGAAGGTTGATAATATAATAACATGGAACAATCAAAAATTATAGATACGTTGGAGACGTATCTGCATCCTCAAGCTTAATTCATGCTCGTCCTCGAGTAGGTAAATGAGAAAAACAAAATTTTTGATGTGGAATGCTACCTAACATATTTATCCATGTAGTTCTCTATATTGTGGAAAGAATATTCAGATCCATAAGATTCAAGACAAAAGTTTAATATTTAAATAATAATACTTCAATCATACTAACCAATTAATCATGTCTTCTCAAAATAACATGGCCAAAGAAAGCTATCCCTACAAAATCATATAGTCTGGCTATGCTCTATATTCACCACACAAAATATTTAAATCATGCACAACCCCGATGACAAGCCAAGCAATTGTTTCATACTTTTGATGTTCTCAAACTTTTTCAATCTTCACGCAATACATGAGCGTGAGCCATGGACATAGCACTATTGGTGGAATAGAATGATGGTTGTGGAGAAGACAAAAAGGAGAAGATGATCTCACATCAACTAGGCGCATCAACAGGCTATGGAGATGCCCATTAATAGATATCAATGTGAGTGAGTAGGGATTGCCATGCAACGGATGCACTAGAGCTATAAATGTATGAAAGCTCAACAAAAGAAACTAAGTGGGTGTGCATCCAACTTGCTTGCTCACGAAGACCTAGGGCATTTTGAGGAAGCCCATCATTGGAATATACAAGCCAAGTTCTATAATGAAAGATTCCCACTAGTATATGAAAGTGAAAACATAGGAGACTCTCTATCATGAAGATCATGGTGCTACTTTGAAGAACAAGTGTGGTAAGAGGATAGTAGCATTGCCCATTCTCTCTTTTTCTCTCATTTTTTATATTTTTTTATTTAGGCTCTTTTTTTATGGCCTCTTTTCTCTTCCTTTTTTTATTTGGGCTTCTTTGGCCTCTTTTATTTATTTATTTTCGTCCGGAGTCTCATCCCGACTTGTGGGGGAATCATAGTCTCCATCATCCTTTCCTCACTGGGACAATGCTCTAATAATGATGATTATCACACTTTTATTTACTTACAACTCAAGAATTACAACTCGATTCTTAGAACAAAATATGACTCTATATGCTCCGGCGGTGTACCGGGATGTGCAATGACTCATGAGTGACATGTATGAAAGAATAATGAATGGTGGCTTTGCCACAAATACGATGTCAACTACATGATCATGCATAGCAATATGACAATGATGGAGCGTGTGATAATAAACGGAAAGGTGGAAAGTTGCATGACAATATATCTCGGAATGGCTATGGAAATTCCATAATAGGTAGGTATGGTGGTTGTTTTGAGGAATATATATGGTGGGTTTATGGTACCGGCGAAAGTTGCGCGGTACTAGAGAGGCTAGCAATGGTGGAAGGGTGAGAGTGCGTATAATCCTTGGACTCAACATTAGTCATAAAGAACTCACATACTTATTGCAAAAATCTTTCAGTTATCGAAACAAAGTACTACGCACATGCTCCTAGTGGGATAGATTGGTAGGAAAAGACCATCGCTCATCCCCGACCGCCACTCATAAGGAAGACAATCAATAAATAAATCATGCTCCGACTTCATCACATAACGGTTCACCATACGTGCATGCTACGGGAATTACAAACTTCAACACAAGTATTTCTCAAATTCACAACTACTCAACTAGCATGACTCTAATATCACCATCTCCATATCTCAAAACAATCATCAAGTATCAAACTTCTCATAGTATTCAATGCACTTTCTATGAAAGTTTTTATTATATCCCTCTTGGATGCCCATCATATTAGGACTAGTTTCATAACCAAAGCAAACCACCATGATGTTCTAAAGATTCTCAAAATGATATAAGTGAATCATGAGAGTTCATTAATTTCTATAAAATAAAACCACCACCGTTCTCTAAAAATATATAAGTGAAGCACTAGAGCAACAACAAACTACTCTGAAAGATATAAGTGAAGATCAATGAGTAGTCGAATAATTATGCAACTATGTGCAGACTCTATAACATTTAATAATTTTAGATCTTGGTATTTTATTCAAACAGCAAGCAAAATAAAAGAAAATAAAATGACGCTGCAAGCAAAACACATATCATGTGGTAAATAAAAATATAGCTCCAAGTAAAGTTACCAATGAACGAACACGAAAGAGGGGATGCCTTCCGGGGCATCCCCAAGCTTAGGTTCTTGGTTGTACTTTAATATTACCTTGGGGTGCCATGGGCACCCCAAGCTTAGGCTCTTGCCACTCCTTATTCCATAGTCCATCGAATGTTAACCCAAAACTTGAAAACTTCACAACACAAAACTTAACAGAAAACTCGTAAGCTCCGTTAGTATAAGAAAATAAATCACCACTTAGGTACTGTAATGAACTCATTCTAAATTCATATTGGTGTAATATCTACTGTATTCCAACTCATCTATGGTTCATACCCTCCGATACTACTCATAGATTCATCAAAATAAGCAAACAACACATAGAAAACAGAATCTGTCAAAAACAGAACAGTCTGTAGTAATCTGGATCAAACGTATACTTCTGGAACCTCAAAAAATTACAAAATAAATTGGTGGACCTGAGGAATTTGTATATTAATCATATTCAAAAATAATTAACTAAATAGCACTCTCCAATAAAAAATGGCAGCAAATCTCGTGAACATTAAAGTTTCTGTTTTTTACAGCATGATCGCAAAGACTTTCCCCAAGTCTTCCCAAAGGTTCTACTTGGCACAAACACTAATTAAACACAAAAAACACAACCATAACATAGGCTAGATAAATTATTTATTACTAAACAGGAGCAAAAAGTAAGGGACAAAATAAAGTTGGGTTGCCTCCCAACAGGCGCTATTGTTTAATGCCCCTAGCTAGGCATGATGATTTCAATGATGCTCACATAAAGGATAAGAATTGAAACACAAAGAGAGCATCATGAAGAATATGACTAGCACATTTAAGTCTAACCCACTTCCTATGCATAGGGATTTTGTGAGCAAACAACTTGTGGGAACAAGAATCAACTTGCATAGGAAGGTAAAACAAGCATAACTCCAAAATTTTAAGCGCATAGAGAGGAAACTTGATATTACTGCAATTCCTACAAGCATATGTTCCTCCCTCATAATAATTTTCAGTATCATCATGAATGAATTCAACAATATAACTATCACATAAAGCATTCTTTTCATGATGCATAAGCATAGAATTTGTATTACTCTCCACATAAGCAAATTTCTTCTCTTTCAGAATAATGGGAGCAAACTCAACAAAATAACTATCATGTGAGGCATAATCCAATTGAAAGTTAAAATCATGATGACAAGTTTCATGTATATCATTATTCTTAATAGCATACAAGTCATCACAATAATCATCATAGATAGCATCTTTGTTCTCATAATCAATTGGAACCGCTTCCGGAATAGTGGATTCATCACAAAATAAAGTCATGACCTTGATACGTCTCTAACATATCTATAATTTTTGATTGCTCCATGCTATATTATCTACTGTTTTGGACTATATTGGGCTTTATTTACCACTTTTATATTATTTTTGGGACTAACCTATTAACCGGAGGCCCAGCCCAGAATTGCTGTTTTTTTGCCTATTTCAGTATTTCAGAGAAACAGAATATCAAATAGAGTCCAAACGGAATAAAACCTTCGGGAACTTGATTTTCTCAACGAACGTGATCCAGGAGACTTGGACCCTACTCCAAGGAGTCAAAGAGGCGGTCACGAGGGTGGGGGCCCGCCCACCCCCCTAGGGCGCGCCCCCTGCCTTGTGGGCCCCTCGGTGCTCCACCGACGTACTCCTTCCTCCTATATATACCTACGTACCCCCAAACGATCAGAACAGGAGCCAAAAACCTAATTACACCACCAAAACTTTCTGTATCCACGAGATCCCATCTTGGGGCATGTTCCGGAGCTCCGCCGAAGAGGGTCGTCATCACGGAGGGCTTCTACATCATCATAGCCCCTCCGATGAAGTGTGAGTAGTTTACCTCAGACCTTTGGGTCCATAGTTAGTAGCTAGATGGCTTCTTCTCTCTTTTTGGATCTCAATACAAAGTTCTTCCCCTCTATCGTGGAGATCTATTCGATGTAATCTTCTTTTTGCGGTGTGTTTGTTGAGACCAACGAATTGTGGGTTTATGATCAAGTCTATCTATGAATAATATTTGAATCTTCTCTGAATTCTTTTATGTATGATTGGTTATCTTTGCAAGTCTCTTCGAATTATCCGTTTGGTTTGGCCAACTAGATTGGTGGTTCTTGCCATGGGAGAAGTGCTTAGCTTTGGGTTCGATCTTGCAGTGTCCTTTCCCAGTGATAGAAGGGGCAGCAAGGCACGTATTGCATCGTTGCCATCGAGGATAACAAGATGGGGTTTATTTCATATTGCATGAATTTATCTCTCTACATCATGTCATCTTGCTTAAAGCATTACTCTGTTTTTAACTTAATACTCTAGATGCATGATGGATAGCGGTCGATGAGTGGAGTAATAGTAGTAGATGCAGAATCATTTTGGTCTACTTGTCACGGACGTGATGCCTATATACATGATCATGCCTAGATATTCTCATAACTATGCTCAATTCTGTTAATTGCTCAACAATAATTTGTTCACCCACCGTAGAATACTTATGCTCTTGAGAGAAGCCACTAGTGAAACCTATGGCCCCCGGGTCTATTCTCATCGTATCAATCTCCATCACTTTAATCTTGCTTTGCTTTTTACTTTGCCTTTTACTTTTCACTTGGCATATCTATACCAAAAATATTATATCTATCAGATCTCACTTTCGAAAGTGACCGTGAAGGGATTGACAACCCCTAATCACATTGGTTGCGACTAGCTATCGCTTTGTGCAGGTACGAGGGACTTGAGCGTGGCCTCCTACTGGATTGATACCTTGGTTCTCAAAAACTGAGGGAAATACTTACGCTACTCTGCTGCATCATCCTTTCCTCTTCGGGGAAATCCAACGCAAGCTCAAGAGGTAGCAAGAAGAATTCCTGGCGCCATTGCCGGGGAGTCTACGCAAAAAGTCAACATACCAAGTACCCATCACAATCCCTATCTCTCACATTACATTAGTTGCCATTTGCCTCTCATTTTCCTCTCCCCCACTTCACCCTTGCCGTTTTATTTGCACTCTCTTTCCCAATCGCCTTCTCCTTCCCTTTCTTTGTTTACCTCTTTTTACCCGCTTGCCTTTTGTTTGCTCGTGTGTTGGATTGCTTGTTTGTTGCGATGGCACAAGATACTACCAAATTGTGTGACTTCACCAATACCAATAATAATGATTTCCTTAGCAATCCGATTGCTCCTCTTGCCAATACTGAATCTTGTGAAATCAATACTTATTTGTTGAATCTTGTTATGAAAGATCAATTCGCCGGCCTTCCTAGTGAAGATGCCGCTACTCATCTAAATAGCTTCGTTGATTTATGTGATATGCAAAAGAAAAAAGATGTCGATAATGATGTCGTTAAATTGAAGCTATTTCCTTTTTCTCTTAGAGATCGTGCTAAAGCTTGGTTTTCGTCTTTGCCTAAAAATAGTATTGATTCTTGGAACAAGTGCAAAGATGCTTTTATCTCTAAGTATTTCCCTCCCGCTAAGATCATCTCTCTTAGAAATGATATTATGAACTTTAAGCAACTTGATCATGAACATGTTGCACAAGCTTGGGAGAGAATGAAATTAATGATACGTAATTGCCCTACTCATGGTTTGAATTTTGTGGATGATAATACAAAATTTTTATGCCGGATTGAATTTTGCTTCTAGAAATCTTTTAGATTCGGCCGCGGGAGGCACTTTTATGAAATCACTTTAGGAGATGCTACTAAACTCCTAGATAATATTATGGTTAATTATTCTCAATGGCATACTGAAAGATCTTCTAATAAAAAAGTGCATGCGATAGAAGAAATCAATGTTTTGAGTGGAAAGATGGATGAACTCATGAAATTATTTGCTACTAAGAGTGTTTCTTCTGATCCTAATGATATGCCTTTGTCTACTTTGATTGAGAATAACAATGAATCTATGGATGTGAATTTTGTTGGTAGGAATAATTTTGGTAACAACGCTTATAGAGGGAATTTTAATCCTAGGGCATATCCTAGTAATCCTTCTAATAATTATAGGAATTCCTACAACAACTCTTATGGAAATTATAATAAGATGCCCTCTGAATTTGAGAATAGTGTTAAAGAGTTTATGAATTCATAAAAGAATTTTAATTCTTTGCTTGAAGAGAAATTGCTTAAAGTTAATGATTTGGCTAGGAATGTTGATAGAATTTCTCTTGAGGTTGATTCTTTAAAGCTTAGATATATTCCTCCTAAGCGTGATATCAATGAGTCTCTCAAATCCATGAGAATTTCCATTGATGAGTGCGAGGAAAGAACCGCTAGGGTGCGTGCTTCCAAAGATGCCTTTATTAAAGCGTGTTCTTCCAATTCCTATGAAAATCAAGATGAAGATCTAAAAGTTATTGATGTGTATCCTATTAAATCTTTGTTTTGCAATATAAATCTTGATGAAACTGAATATGATCTTCCTTTACCTAGAAGGCGTTCTAAAAATTCGGAGTATTTAGATCTTTATGATGAAATTGATGAAAGTGGGACTGAAAGAAATAAAAATCTAGATGTTGCTAAACCCAATATACTAGATTTCAAGGAATTTAATTATGGAAGTTGCTATTTAATTGATTGTATTTCCTTGTTGCAATCCGTGCTAAATTCTCCACATGCTTATAGTCAAAAGAAAGC
This sequence comes from Triticum aestivum, assembly GCF_018294505.1. Classification (NCBI taxonomy): domain Eukaryota; kingdom Viridiplantae; phylum Streptophyta; class Magnoliopsida; order Poales; family Poaceae; genus Triticum; species Triticum aestivum. Next base: position 441,575,194 of record NC_057809.1, read on the forward strand.
CTTCACCGAACATATTGTTGATGCCTTGATGCAATCTTATGAAGAAAAACTTGAGTTGAAAGTTTCTATCCGTAGAAAACTCTATGATGAGTGGGAACCAACTATGAAAATTAAAATTAAAGATCATGAGTTTTATGCTTTGTGTGATTTGGGTGCTAGTGTCTCCACTATCCCCAAAACTTTGTGTGATTTGCTAGATTTCCGCAATTTTGATGATTGCTCTCTAAACTTGCATTTTGCGGATTCTACTATTAAGAAACCTATGGGAAGGATTAATGATGTTCTTATTGTTGCAAATAGAAATTATGTGCCCATAGATTTCATTGTTCTTGATATAGATTGCAATCCTTCTTGCCCTATTATTCTTGGTAGACCTTTCCTTAGAACAGTTGGTGTGATTATTGATATGAAGGAAGGGAATATTAGATTTCAATTTCCATTAAAAAAGGGCATGGAACACTTTCCAAGAAAGAAAATAAAATTGCCATATGAAACTATCATGAGAGCCACTTATGGATTGCCTAACAAAGATGGCAATACCTAGATCTATCCTCGCTTTTATGCCTAGCTAGGGGCGTTAAACGATAGCGCTTGTTGGGAGGCAACCCAATTTTATTTTTATTCCTTGCTTTTCGCTCCTGTTTAGTAATAAATAAATTATTTATCCTCTGTTTTGGTTGTGTTTTTTGTGTTTAATTAGTGTTTGTGCCAAGTAGAACCGTTGGGAAGACTTGGGGAAAGTCTTGTTGAACTTGCTGTTAAAAACAGAAACTTTAGCACCCACGAGAACTGATGTCATTTTTATTTGGGGAGTGATATTTAGTTAATTATTTTTAAAGATGATTAATAGATAAATTTCTCACGTACAGCAATTTATTTTACAATTTTTGGTGTTCCAGATATTGCGCTAGCTACAGATTACTACAGACTATTCTGTTTTTGACAGATTCTGTTTTTCGTGTGTTGTTTGCTTATTTTGATGAATCTATGGTTAGTAAAATAGTTTATAATCCATAGAGAAGTTGGAATACAGTAGGTTTAACACCAATATAAATAAAGAATGAGTTCATTACAGTACCTTGAAGTGGTTTTTTTGTTTTCTTTCGCTAACGGAGCTCACGAGTTTTCTACTTTAAGTTTTGTGTTGTGAAGTTTTCAAGTTTTAGGTGAATTCTTGTGATGGATTATGGAACAAGGAGTGGCAAGAGCCTAAGCTTGGGGATGCCCATTGCACCCCCAAGATAATCCAAGGACACCAAAAGGTCAAAGCTTGGGGATGCCCCGGAAGGCATCCCCTCTTTCGTCCACTTCCATCGGTAATTTACTTGGAGCTATATTTTTATTCACCAACATGATATGTGTTTTGCTTGGAGCATCTTGTATTATTTGTGTATTTGGTTGCTAGTGTGCCACAATCATCCTTGCTGTACACACCTTTTGAGAGAGCCATACATGAATTAGAATTTGATAGAGTACTCTATGTGCTTCACTTATATCTTCTTGAGCTAAGTAGTTTTGCTCCATGTGCTTCACTTATATCTTTTGAGCGCTATAATTTTGCTCTATGTGCTTCACTTAGATTTTTTAGAGCACGGTGGTGGATTTGTTTCAAAGAAACTATTGATCTCTCATGCTTCACTTAAATTATTTTGAGAGTCTTAATAACATGGTAATTTGCTTAATAATAACATGCTTGGTATTCAAGATTTGTGAAACTTTATTTTGAGTGTGTTGAATTCTAAGAAAAGTTGGATGCTTGATAATTGTTTTGAGATATGGAGGTAATAATATCAAAGTCATGCTAGTAGAGTAATTGTGAATTTCAGAAGTACTTGAGTTAAAGTTTGCAAGTCCCGTAGCATGCACGTATGGCAAACGTTATGCAACAAATTTGAAACATGATGTGTTATTTGATTGTCCTCCTTATGAGTGGCGGTCGGGGATGAGCGATGGTCTTTTACTACCAATCTATCCCCCTAGGAGCATGCGCGTAATACTTTGGTTTTTGATGGCTTGTAGATTTTTGCAATAAGTATATGAGTTCTTTATGACTAATGTTGAGTCCATGGATTATACGCACTCTCACCCTTCCATCATTGCTAGCCTCTACGGTACCGTGCATTGACCTTTCTCACATCGAGAGTTGGTGCAAACTTTGCCGGTGCATCCAAACCCCGTGATATGATACGCTCTTTCACACATAAACCTCCTTATATCTTCGTCAAAACAGCCACCATACCTACCTATTATGGCATTTCCATAGCCATTCCGAGATATATTGCCATGCAACTTTCCACCATCCAGTTTATCATGACACATCCATCATTGTCATATTGCTTAGCATGATCATGTAGTCGACATAGTATTTGTGGCAAAGCCACCGTTCATAATTTTTTCATACTTGTCACTCTTGATTCATTGCATATCCCGGTACACCGCTGGAGGCATCCATATAGAGTCATACTTTGTTCTAGTATCGAGTTGTAATCATTGAGTTGTAAATAAATAAAAGTGTGATGATCATCATTCAATAGAGCATTGTCCCAAAAACAGGAGAAAGTCCAAGGAAAAAAAGGCCCAAAAAAGGGGCAATGCTACTATTCCTTTTTTCCACACTTGTGCTTCAAAGTAGCACCATGTTCTTCATATAGAGAGTCTCTTGAGTTATCACTTTAATATACTAGTGGGAATTTTCATTATAGAACTTGGCTTGTATATTCCAACAATGGGCCTCCGCAAGTTCCCTAGGTCTTTGTGAGCAAGCAAGGTGGATGCACACCCACTTGGTTTCTTTTGTTGAGCTTTCATACATTTATAGCTCTAGTGCATCCGTTGCATGGCAATCCCTACTCCTTGCATTAGCATCAATCGATGGGCATCTCCATAGCCCATTGATTAGCCTCGTTGATGTGAGACTTTCTCCTTTTGTCTTCTCCACATAACCCCCATCATTATATTCTATTCCACCCATAGTGCTATATCCATGGCTCACACTCATGTATTGCGTGAAAGTTTATGAGTTTGAAATTACTAAGGTATGAAATAATTGCTTGGCTTGTATCGGGGTTGTGCATGATGAGAGCATTCTTGTGTGACAAAAATGGAGCATGACTAAACTATATGATTTTGTAGGGATGAACTTTCTTCGGCCATGTTACTTTAAGAAAACATAATTGCTTTGTTGGTTTGCTTGAAGTATTATTATTCTCTATGTCAATATGAACTTTTGTCTTGAATCTTCCTAATCTGAATATTCATACCAAAATTAAGAAGATTTGCATTGAAATTATGCCAAGTAGCACTCCGCATCAAAAATTCTCTTTTTATCATTTACCTACTCGAGGACGAGCAAGAATTAAGCTTGGGGATGCCTGATACGTCTCCAACGTATCTATAATTTTTGATTGCTCCATGCTATATTATCTACTATTTTGGACTATATTGGGCTTTATTTTCCACTTTTATATTATTTTTGGGACTAACCTATTAACCGGAGGCCCAACCCAGAATTGCTGTTTTTTGCCTATTTCAGTATTTCAGAGAAACAGAATATCAAACGGAGTCCAAACGGAATAAAACCTTCGGGAGCGTGATTTTCTCACCGAACGTGATCCAGGAGACTTGGACCCTACTCCAAGGAGTCAAAGAGGCGGTCACGAGGGTGGGGGCGCGCTCACCCCCCTAGGGCGCGCCCCCTACCTCGTGGGCCCCTCGGTGCTCCACCGACGTACTCCTTCCTCCTATATATACCTACGTACCCCCAAATGATCAGAACAGGAGCCAAAAACCTAATTCCACCGCCACAACTTTCTATATCCACGAGATCCCATCTTGGGGCCTATTCTGGAGCTCCGCCGTAGAGGGCCGTCGTCATGGAGGGCTTCTACATCATCATAGCCCCTTCGATGAAGTGTGAGTAGTTTACCTCAGACCTTCGAGTCCATAGTTAGTAGCTAGATGGATTCTTCTCTCTTTTTGGATCTCAATACAAAGTTCCCCCTCTCTCATGGAGATCTATTCGATGTAATCTTCTTTTTGCGGTGTGTTTGTTGAGACCGACGAATTGTGGGTTTATGATCAAGTCTATCTATGAATAATATTTGAATCTTCTCTGAATTCTTTTATGTATGATTGGTTATCTTTGCAAGTCTCTTCAAATTATCCGTTTGGTTTGGCCAACTAGATTGGTGGTTCTTTCCATGGGAGAAGTGCTTAGCTTTGGGTTCGATCTTGCGGTGTCCTTTCCCAGTGATGGAAGGGGCAGCAAGGCACGTATTGCATCGTTGCCATCAAGGATAACAAGATGGGGTATATTTCATATTGCATGAATTTATCTCTCTACATCATGTCATCTTGCTTAAAGCGTTACTCTGTTTTTAACTTAATACTCTAGATGCATGATGGATAGCGGTCGATGAGTGGAGTAATAGTAGTAGATGCAGAATCGTTTCGGTCTACTTGTCACGGACGTGATGCCTATATACATGATCATGCCTAGATATTCTCATAACTATGCTCAATTCTATCAATTGCTCAACAGTAATTTGTTCACCCACCGTAGAATACTTATGCTCTTGAGAGAAGCCACTAGTGAAACCTATGGCCCCCGGGTCTATTCTCATCATATCAATCTCCATCACTTTAATCTTGCTTTGCTTTTTTACTTTGCCTTTTACTTTTCACTTTGCATCTCTATACCAAAAAAATATTATATCTATCAGATCTCACTCTCGTAAGTGACCGTGAAGGGATTGACAACCCCTAATCGCGTTGGATGCGAGTAGCTATCGTTTTGTGCAGGTACGAGGGACTTGAGCATGGCCTCCTACTGGATTGATACCTTGGTTCTCAAAAATTGAGGGAAATACTTACGCTACTCTGTTGCATCATCCTTTCCTCTTCGAGGAAATCCAACGCAAGCTCAAGAGGTAGCAGACCTCTCCAAATCCACTTTCATCAATATAATCATCATAAATAGGAGGCATGCTTTCATCATAATAAATTTGCATATCAAAACTTGGGAGACTAAAAATATCATCTTCATTAAATGTAGCATCCCCAAGCTTGTGGCTTTGCATATCATTAGCATCATGGATATTCAAGGAATTTATACTAACAACATTGCAATCATGCTCATCATTCAAATATTTAGTGCCAAACATTTTAATGCGTTCTTCTTCTAACACTTTGGCACAATTTTCCTTTCCATCATACTCACGAAAGATATTAAAAAGATGAAGCGTATGAGGCAAACTTAATTCCATTTTTTCATAATTTTCTTTTATAAACTAAACTAGTGATAAAACAAGAAACTAAAAGACTCAATTGCAAGATCTAAAGATATACCTTCAAGCATTCACCTCCCCGGCAACGGCGCCAGAAAAGAGCTTGATGTCTACTACACAACCTTCTTCTTGTAGACGTTGTTGGGCCTCCAAGTGCAGAGGTTTGTAGGACAGTAGCAAATTTCCCTCAAGTGGATGACCTAAGGTTTATCAACCCGTAGGAGGCGTAGGATGAAGATGGTCTCTCTCAAGCAATCCTGCAACCAAATAACAAAGAGTCTCTTGCGTCCCCGACACACCCAATACAATGGTAAATTGTATAGGTGCACTAGTTCGGCGAAGAGATGGTGATACAAGTGGTATATGGATGGTAGATAAAGGTATTTGTAATCTGAAAATATAAAAACAGCAAGGTAACTAATGATAAAAGTGAGCGTGAACGGTATTGCAATGCTAGTAAACAAGGCCTAGGGTTCATACTTTCATTAGTGCAAGTCCTCTCAACAATAATAACATAATTGGATCACATAACTATCCCTCAACATGCAACAAAGAGTCACTCCAAAGTCACTAATAGCGGAGAACAAATGAAGAGATTATGGTAGGGTAAGAAACCACCTCAAAGTTATTCTTTCCAATCAATCCGTTGGGCTATTCCTATAATTGTCACAAACTGCCCTAGAGTTCATACTAGAATAACACCTTAAGACACAAATCAACCAAAACCCTAATGTCATGTAGATACTCCAATGTCACCTCAAGTATCTGTGGGTATGATTATACGATATGCATCACACAATCTCAGATTCATCTATTCAACCAACACATAGAACCTCAAAGAGTGCCCCAAAGTTTCTACCGGAGAATCACGACGAAAACGTGTGCCAACCCCTATGCATAGGTTCATGGGCAGAACCCGCAAGTTGATCACCAAAACATACATCAAGTGAATCACTTGATATCCCATTGTTACCACAGATACGCACGACAAGACATACATCAAGTGTTCTCAAATCTTTAAAGACTCAATCTGATAAGATAACTTCAGAGGGGAAACTCAATCCATTACAAGAGAGTAGAGGGGGGGACATCATAGGATCCAAATATAATAGCAAAGCTCGCGATACATCAAGATCGTATCACCTCAAGAACACGAGAGAGAGAGAGAGATCAAACACATAGATACTGGTACATACCCTCGGCCTCGAGGGAGAACTACTCCCTCCTCGTCATGGAGAGCACCGTGATGATGAAGATGGCCACCGGAGAGGGATTCCCCCTCCGGCAGGGTGCCGGAACGGGTCTAGATTGGCTTTCGGTGGCTACGGAGGCTTCTGGCGGCGGAACTCCCGATCTATTGTGCTCACCGATAGTTTTAGGGTATATGGATATATATATATATATATATATATATATATATATATATATATACATGGAAGAAATACATCAGGGGAGCCATGAGGGCCCCACGAGGGTGGAGGGCACGCCGAGGGGGGTGGGCGCGCCCCCTGCCTCGTGGCTTCCTCGTTGATCCCCTGACATGCACTCCAAGTCTCCTATATTGCTTTCTTTCCAAAAATTACTTTTCCGAAGGTTTCATTCCGTTTGGACTCCATTTGATATTCCTTTTCTGCGAAACACTGAAACAAGGGAAAAACAGAAACTGGCACTGGGCTTTGGGTTAATAGGTTAGTCCCAAAAATCATATAAAATAGCATGTAAATGCATATAAAACATCCAAGGTTGATAATATAATAGCATGGAACAATAAAAAATTATAGATACATTGGAGACGTATCAAAACGCGCCAACAAAAGAATATACAAAATTGAGAGCACTTTAGAAGGCACTAGGCCTTTCTAGGACGGGCCCCGCAAGCACCCGAACAAGCTGATGACACCTCAGTTGTGTCAACGATAGATGCTTCATCCCTAGATGTATGGCACCATAGTGCGCAAGGCAGTCCTCTGACATCTTCATTGCATCTTTGACTTCAAGTCAGAGCGGAGCTGAAGCAAGCCTTTCCGCTTTAAGTTTAGACTGAAGAAGTCGAACTGATTGAGGTAGCGACTGCATAGAGGTTGTCTCACACTTGCTGGTGAGTAGCTTCAACTCACTGTCTTCATCAAGACAGGACCTTGGGGTCATCTCGCTGTCCTCAATATGGGTTGGCTCACTATCTTCCCTAAAGTTCTGCCTGGCATAAGAGATACGACTCTGAAAGAGAAACAAGGAGACACGTAACAGGTTTCACAATTATATAAATAAATAAATAGATCTGTTATGCATAAGGAACATGTTTTTACAACTACAATTTAAAACTGGTAGTTGTTGCAAACATCCAGTCAGATGTAAATAGCAAAGTAAACAGGAGTGGAGGAAATGATGCCTATCCAAATCTATACTAGAACAAAGTTTGAAGGCTTGAGAAAGATGAACTTACATTACATGTTAACATGGGCTGGACAAAGCCCTTCTCCATGTTGATGGAAGGATAATTCAATAAATTCCCCAAAGAAAATTCTTTATAAGCGTGGCCATTATTCTACATTTTGCATAGAGTAAATATAGATCAAATAATATTGGAAGAAACAGAGGATAATGAAGCTCAGGTGCAGACTGATGATACATAATCAAATAGCAATTAATTAAGTACATGGTTACAAGGCAAAAGGTACTGACAAGAGGAATGCAGGCATCAATGTGTACAATGGCATTGGCTTTATTCAACATTTTGGTAAGAGTAAATGTAGATATGATAATTTGGAGAAAGTGGAGGGCAGGGTAGATAAGATGCAGAGTAATGCTACACAATCAACTATCTCGAGATGCAAGTACAGTAATACCACCACCGTCCATTATTACTTGTCAGCCAAATGGATGTATCTAGCACTATTATGTTCTAAATACATCCAACTGATCAACAATTAATTCGATACAGAGCAAGTGAATGACAATAGGTACTTACATGAGAAATCCAAAACATCATAACCATTGTGTTAATTCTACATTTATCTAAGAGTAAATATAGATCTTATAATTTCAAGCAAATGGATGATAAAGAAGCGAACATTTACAGTGATGCTACATAATCAAACAGCAATGAGTGTAATTATGTTGACAAATGGCAAAAGGTACTGACAAGAGCAATGCAGAGCCCAATATTGTTGTGAGATCCTATGATCCTTTGAGCAAGGAGATTCATATGAAATTAGTTTTCATACAAGAGAAAAGGTAAGGCACATGCAGAAATTTAGGAGTTCAAATTTAAATTGATATCATACACAGTACCTGACGCTGGGCTCTCAGCAGTTCTAATAGGGGTTTGACCAGTGGAGTAGGGGTAAAGTGTGGTACAGTTAGGCATGTGTTTTCTGTGGTTGTTGGTCTATCTGATTTAACAGGTATCACTACCTTTTTCAAATACCTAGTTTGTACTCCTTGAGGATCTGCACTCACCCTCTTCGTTTTGGACATCTGTTACGAAAGAACAACATTTGACTAGAAAAACATAGTATGACGACACATGGAACAGGTACAGAAAATGTATAGGTATGTCATATACTCATATATGATGCTTAAACTAAGCAGATGGTGTAGAAAAGTAGAACTAATGCAAGAGGTCAGATTCAAAATATGTGCGACCAATACAACCTTGCCAAGTTAGAGCAAGCACCTTGATGGGTGAATAAGATAGGCCATCCTCCATCATGCCAAGTTTGTTAGCCAGTGGATTGTTCCGCAATATTCCTCTCGTGCGCCCATTCTCATATTCATTTTGATAATGTTCAATACCTGACATGCATGAAAACATAAAAACAAGTGAGATTATCTTTCTAATGCAGAAGTGATTCTAATCCAATACTGCCTCCCTGTAAACCCCTTTGTGCTATCTCTGCAATTCTTCTGAGAGATGCCATGCATGTTGTAATTTGGTGTGTGCATTAATATAATGTGGCCTACTACTCAAAATATGAGAGCTCCAAAAGTGATGATACTTCGCAGATGATAGCTTCAACATATAGTAAAGAAGAACAAGTCGACCTGACCTGACATATTCAAAATATACTAAGGGGGAACAACTCGACCTGACCAGTCGACCGCAAATGTCTCTGCTACTCTTCCCAACAAGGAACATACTTATTAAAGAAGAGAAGACGATCATCTTAAAGAAGAGCACAAGAGCAAGTAGATTGAAGATATTACAACTAAGCTTGTTTTGCTCGATGGGTAGAGCAGTGCTATTATGACATGAACCATTTAGCCTGATCGTGGTCATCATAAAATGGGAAAACCATAACCATGATGATTATAGTGTTGACCATGGCAGTGGGATGGCAGATCTGAAGCTGCAAACCGCGCAAAGGGTAGTTAGCAACCGATGTTTGCTTTGAAATAACAACTAAGATTTGGTATGGACAAGAAAGTACAGTCAACAAGTGATAAAGAAATGCAATTCTGTTGTCTCTCTATATGTCGCGACATGCATTTGGAAACTCAAGTGGGACCTTTAGCTAACCAATTAAATGCGTCTGTTAAGTAATATCAGTATCATATCACAATCATATTTGACCAACTAAGCTTTGGAATTTTGAGTGTTGTGTGCTACCTCTTGAGCACGGCATTGGTTTTCCCTTGAAGAGGAAATGGTGATGTAGCAAAGTAGCGTAAGTATTTCCCTCAGTTTTTGAGAACCAAGGTATCAATCTAGTAGGAGGCCACACACAAGTCCCTCGTACCTACACAAACAAATAAGAACCTCGCAACCAACGCGATAAAGGGGTTGTCAACCCTTCACAGTCACTTACGAGAGTGAGATATGATAGAGATAATAATAATACGATAAATATTTTTGGTATTTGATATAGATTGAAAGTCAAGATTGCAAAATAAAATAGATTGGAAACATATATGATGGTAGACCCCAGGGGCCATTGGTTTCACTAGTGGCTTCTCTCGATAGCATAAGTATTACGGTGGGTGAACAAATTACTGTCGAGCAATTGATAGAAAAGCTCTGCTGGAGGGGGCAACGATCATGGAGGGCCTCTACATCAACTCCATGGCTCCTCCGATGATGTGTGAGTATTTTACTTTAGACCTTCTGGTCCATAGCTAGTAGCTAGATGGCTTCTTTTCTCTCTTTGGATCTCAATACAAAGTTCTCCTCGATTCTCTTGGAGATCTATTCGATGTAATCTTGTTTTGCGGTGTGTTTGTTGAGATCCTATGAATTGTGGGTTATGATCAAGTCTATCTATGAACAATATTTGAATCTTCTCCAAATTCTTTTATGTATGATTGGTTATCTTTGCAAGTCTCTTCGAATTATCAGTTTGGTTTGGCCTACTAGATTGATCTTTCTTGCAATGGGAGAAGTGCTTAGCTTTGGGTTCAATCTTGGGGTGTTCGATCCCAGTGACAGAAAGGGAAACGACACGTATTGTATTGTTGCCATCGAGGATAAAAAGATGGGGTTTATACCATATTGCTTGAGTTTGTCCCTCTACATCGTGTCATCTTACCTAATGTGTTACTCTGTTCTTATGAACTTAATACTCTAGATGCATGCTGGATAGCGGTCGATGTGTGGAGTAATAGTAGTAGATGCAGGCAGGAGGCGGTCTACTTGTCATGGACGTGATGCCTATATACATGATCATGCCTAGATATTCTCATAATTATTCGCTTTTCTATCAATTGCTCGACAGTAATTTGTTCACCCACCGTAATACTTATGCTATCTTGAGATAAGCCACTAGTGAAACCTATGGCCCCCGAGTCTATTTTCCATCATACAAGTTTCTAATATATTTTTTCAATCTTTACTTTCAATCTATATCATAAAAATACTAAAAATATTTATCTTATTATCATTATTGCCATCATTGAAATCTTTTGCCTAGCTATAAGGCTTTAAAGAAAAGCGCTTGTTGGGAGACAACCCAATATTTTTACTTGCTGTTATGTAATGAATAATTTATCTAGCCTCTGTTTTGGTTATGTTTTTTGTGTTTAATTAGTGTTTGTGCCAAGTAGAACCGTTGGGAAGACTTGGGGAAAGTCTTTTTGATCATGCTGTAAAAAACAGAAACTTTAGCGCTCACGAGAATTGCTGCCATTTTTTACTGGAGAGTGATATTTAGTTAATTATTTTTGTAGATGATTAAGAGATAAATTACTCTCGTCCAGAAATTTATTTTAGAATTTTTGGGGTTCCAGAATTTTGCGTTAGTTACAGATTACTACAGACTGTTCTGTTTTTGACATATTCTGTTTTTCATGTGTTGTTTGCTTATTTTGATGAATCTATGGCTAGTAATAGAGTTTATAAACCATAGAGAAGTTGGAATACAGTAGGTTTAACACCAATATAAATAAATAATGAGTTTATTACAGTACCTTGAAGTGGTGCTTTGTTTTCTTTCGCTAACGGAGCTCACGAGATTTTCTTGTTAAGTTTTGTGTTGTGAAGTTTTCAAGTTTTGGATAAATATTTGATGGATTATGGAACAAGGAGTGGCAAGAAACTAAGCTTGGGGATGCCCAAGGCACCCCAAGGTAAAATCCAAGGACACCAAAAAGGCTAAGCTTGGGGATGCCCCGGAAGGCATCCCCTCTTTTGTCTTCTTTCATCGGTAACTTTACTTGGAGCTATATTTTTATTCGCCACATGATATTTGTTTTTGTTGGAGCGTCTTGTATGATTTGAGTATTTGATTTTTAGTTTATCACAATCATCCTTTCTATACACACATTTTGAGAGAGACACACATGAAGCAGAATTTATTAGAATACTCTATGTGCTTCACTTATATCTTTTGAGCTATATAGTTTTTGCTCTAGTGCTTCACTTATATGGTTTAGAGCACGGTGGTTGTTTTATTTTATAGAAATAATTGATCTCTCTTGCTTCAATTATATTATTTTTAGAGCCCTTTAGAACAACATGGCAATTTTCTTTTAGGCATAATAAAAACTTTCATATAAGTGCATTGAATACTAAGAGAAGTTTGATACTTGATGGTTGTTTTGAGATATGGAGATAGTGATATCAAAGTTGTGCTAGTTGAGTAGTTATGAATTTGAGAAATACTTGTGTTGAAGTTTGCAAGTCCCATAGCATGCACGTATGGTAAACGTTGTGTAACAAATTTGAAACATGAGGTGTTATTTGATTGTCTTCCTTATGAGTGGTGGTCGGGGACGAGCGATGGTCTTTTCCTACCAATCTATCCCCCTAGGAGCATGCGCGTAATACTTGGTTTTTGATGACTTGTAGATTTTTGAAATAAGTATGTGAGTTCTTTATGACTAATGTTGAGTCCATGGATTATACGCACTCTCACCCTTCCGTCATTGCTAGCCTCTTCGGTACCGTGCATTGCCCTTTCTCACCTTGAGAGTTGGTGCAAACTTCGCCGGTGCATCCAAACCCCGTGATACGATACGCTCTATCACACATAAACCTCCTTATATCTTCCTCAAAACAGCCACCATACCTACCATGGCACTTCCATAGCCATTCCGAGATATATTGCCATGCAACTTTCCACCGTTCCGTTTATTATGACATGCATCATCATTGTCATATTGCCTTGCATGATCATGTAGTGGACATCGTATTTGTGGCAAAGCCACCATTCATAATTCTTTCATACATGTTACTCATGAGTCATTGAACATCCCGGTACACCGTCGGAGGCATTCATATATGATGCGGAGCATCCTACGTTCATCTCCATGTACACCTTATAGCACATCAAGCCCCAAGTGGACCTACCGGACTTAAGGTGAACCCGCTCCTCTTCAAGATTTACATGAATCTCTATGGGACTTGGTCGCTACCTCACCACAGAATGTTGTGCATCATTAGGTACAAGGGCGACCGCTGCCAAGCAGCTAAGGAGCTTCTCGGAGGCCAAGGAGAAGGACCCCAAGGCCACAAGGAAGAAGAAGGAGTGCACGAAGGTCAAATCTGCACCTCCCAGGCGACCCCGTGCCCACAGGCCTCAAAGACCCCGTGCACATGGGCTACATAGAGAGCTAGCGCTGGAGCACCCCGTGCGCACGGGCCTGTACCATGCCCACGGGAGCCCCGTGCGCATGGGCCCAACTTACCCTATGCGCACGGGCCCTACAGGATGGACGGCTGTGATTGCTGTTTGGGCCTCCTCTTCATCCACCTCGTCCCTCACCTCCAGCCACCTATATATTCCATACCTAGACCATTTGTTAGAGTTAGCAAAGGATATGATAGACATATGAGAGCTTTTCTCCTTGTACCACTCCTCCTCTTGAGAGAGAGAGAGAGACCTCTCCATTGGAGATCAAGACCTCCTATGGAGTAGATCCCTAGTGGATAGATCAAGACCTCCTATGGAGAAGATCCCTAGTGGATAGGTCCCCATCATAGGATCACCAAGACCTCATTCCTCATAGGATTGGAATGAACTAGTACCTTGTATCTTTCCTTTGTTGTCTTTGAATCATTGTATCTCTCTTTGTGTAATTGGATCTAGCATATGTGTGATTGGATCTAGTCAATTGAGTGTTTTCCCTCTTGTGTTCTTCTTGTTCTTGGGGATTCCCCCTCCAATTCGTGAAAGATATCCACTTAGGGTTCCACCCTATACCATTTTGGTATCATGAGCCATGGTTTCTCACGAAATTGGAGCCCCCTCTTTGTTTTCTAGCCTAGTTTTGTTGATTTCGTCCTAAATTCGAAAATTCCCCACCAAAAATAGCCCCAATTTTTTTTGTGATTTGTTGGTTTTGATGATGTTTTGTTGGATTTGATCCATGGATTTGATTGGTTTCAAGTGGATGTAGCTTTCCCCCATCTTTTCCCCACCATCCATCCCCAAAATCTCCCCAATTTTGCCCTAATTCTCCTTGTTCCACCAAACCCGAGTGTCCCAGGTGACCCCGTGCCCACGGACCCCAGACCCCGTGCGCACGGGCCCCCGAAAACTCTCTGGACACCCCGTGCCCATGGACCTGTACCGTGCGCATGGGACCCCGTGCCTACGGGATCCTACCCCCGTGCGCACGACCCCTCGAGGACAGCCGCGAATGCTTCACCGTTTCGGCCATAACTTCCACATCCGGAGTCCGATTTTCGCGTTCTTTAGCTCGTTGAGTAGCTATTGACATCCCCCATCCATCTAGATAGGTACCATCACCATTTTACTCCATCAAATTTTTGGAACTTTGGCATCTTTGCCTAGGGCTTCCACCACAACCTCCACATAACCACCACAAACTTCTGCAACCTAACCAATTTTGTTCCTTATAACATTTGTGGTTGCTTGAGTAGCGATTCGAGTCTCCTAAGGTGTTTAGGCTACTTAGGGACGATTGTTTCTTGACCAACCACCACCACCACCACCATAACTCCCGCATAGGCTTACACCATACACTTCTTCCACCCCAACTTAACCCAATTTTGTTTGTGTTGTGAGTTGTGTCTCCTAAGGTGTTTCGGCTACTTAGGGACCGAGCTTCCAACTCCGACACCGTGTATAGTCCACCACCTTACCCTCCTCTTCCGCATTGCTTACTCGCATAACCCATCATTGCATTTCGCAATTCCCATTGAGCTTCCGCAACACCACCACCGCATCCCACTACCAACATTTGACTTTTGTCCGTGAGATTTTAAGTTCGCGGTTTTTTCGTTTCCTAAGGTGTTTCGACTACTTAGGGACGAGTCTCCATCATCTTGGTATCTACATCAAGAACACCGCCACTCACCATCTTCAAGGACGGTAACCTCGACGACACCATTATACATTCCCCTTGCAATTGCATTGATAACCCCTAGCCCATTTTGCGTCACTTGCCTATCGAGACTAGCCATTTGAGTATTGCCAGCAATGTTACTTGTGCACATTAGTGATCTACACCTTCCATTGCATACATACCATATCATATTGGTATCATATCATCTCTTGTGTCACAAGATTGTTCCCGCATATACACAATTGCTATCTTGGTTTGTGCATTTCGCATAGTGGCCATATAAAAAAGAGAATAAGCTTTTAAGCAAAAGAAAAGAGAGCAAAGAGCTTGTAAGAAAGTGCCATAGCATCATACCACATTGCGCATAAGATTGTCATATCTGATCATCTTGGATCACCTTGAGAAGAACAACCGGAACATCATACATATAGCATACTTGGGATAGAAAGCTCATACATTTTGCATCTTATAGGTTGTGCACAAGTGTCGTATCCGCCTATTGAGCAATCGTGCTAGCGTCTCTCTTGAGTTGTGCAACACGAGCATTTTCCGTGGATTCCACATTTTGTGCTCATTCCTTGGTTGCACGACCCCATTTATCTATCCGTGTGTGTGTTTCCGTGTGCCACATATTGCTATTGGTCTACTTGTTTCACTTGCGAATTTGTGAATCTTTTCCAACATTATTGACTCTTGCTAACATTTTGCATTAAATTTTTGTCCCACTATCCTCACCGAGCTCAACCATAAGCCTTAATTGTGTAGGTGTGAGAATTGACAAGATCCGGTACCAATTGTGCTATTTCCTTGATACATTATTGAGTGATCATTGATCCATTTTCAACATTGGATATGGTGCATTGGTCTAGTTCTTTCCTTTCTTCCACTCATATTTGCGCGAGTTTTGTGATGGATAGGCAAGACATTTCATCTCCGGTCTTCGACAACAACGATGGCGTGAACAACTACATCACCAAAGCGTCAAACTTCGATCTACAACGACAAATACAAGGCACACAATCAAGATTGTGAGAGCGCATCGAGAACCTCTCCATTGACATTCGCCACTCCGAAGCGAGGAAAAGGGACTACATCGATAACAAGCTTTCCGCACAAAAGGAGGAGCAAGATGCAAGGATGGAGGAGATTCGGGCCTTGATCAAGTCTACTTCCCCTTCGTCATCTTCAAGGCGGTGACAAGCACATCGATCCTCTTTGGAGCACCCAAGCGACAAAAGCGCAAGTCGTCCACGTCCACATCTCCATGGAGACCACCATCACGTTCGTGATCCATCTCGTCATGAAGGGCATGTCACCTCCAAGCAACATGTGCACAACGACAACGAACGACATCTACTTCGAGCTCAAGCACGACAACGACATCATCAACATGAAGATGCTCAACACGCGCAGACGTACAAGTTCGAACAAGCCCTACTTCACACCAAGTCCAAACTTCATGACCACAAGATAAGACCGCAAGACAAGCACCACCAAGAGCATGCTACGGCTACAACAACCACTTCGGCATCTTTGCCAAGTGCTATCAAGGCATCTTCGCCTTCGGACGTAGGGCATATTCGCCTACTTCCCACGAGTACGCCTACATTGACTTCATCAAATCCAAGGCGACCACCTACAAGTGAGGGTGACACTTCCATCTTCGGAAGCCCCTCAAGGAAGATGGCCGAGCATGGGAATTTCCCTTCGGTCATGGAGACGAACCTCTTCAACAACATGAAGACGGCGCCCATATTGGACTCATACTCCGAGTCAAGCTACGAGACCGCTCATGAGACCTTATCTTTGGTTTTCAAGGAGAGTGATGATGTGCCATCTTCGGCCTTCATCCATGGCTACGACCACGACATGATTGAGCATGGAGAAATTTGCACCAACATCTCTCCGACAACAACATGTGACGAGATGCCCCAATTGCCATGTGAGGAGAGCCACCACCACATGAGTGACATGAGTGACTCCACCACACGTGACATTGAGAGCATTTCCTATGAGAGGATGAGTATGACCACCACTAGCCCCACACTTGAGAGCATGCCACACATCCTATGTGAGGTTGAGAGCCATTTGAGTGACTCCACCAACCATATGAGTGAGAGCATCCGAGAGGGAGTGAGTGAGCCACAACACTTAGTGAGTGAGGTACTTGACACGGCATGTGAGGCCACTTTGATTTCTAACGACTTAACCTCTACTCCTAGTGTGTTTTCTTCTTTGGTGCTAGGTCTCCTACATGATGACATGCCTACCCTCGACGAGTCCATACCTCCAATGGAGACAATGATGGCCATGGTGGACGATGATGCACCCCCACATGGTTCCATCAAGATGAAGATGACCACGACTCGGTCTTCGACACCTCACCTACAACACATGAGAGATGCTCCAAAGGTAACATAGGTGATGGTGCTTCTCTTGTCCCACTAGTGGACTATTTTATGAATGATTGCTTGCATGATGTTGACACACCTATACCCATGCTTCATGCTAGTGCGACTTCCTCATGTCATGACTTACCTATTTATGATAAATATGATGATGAGCATGTTGAGTTGCCTAGTTGTGATGCTATGTTCCATAGGATATCATGTGAAAATTCTTTTGGTCACATCATGTTTGACAATCCATTAACCTTGTCATATGCTATGAGTGAGATCTCCCATATTGCATCTTTTCAATCTCAACATAGTAACTATGCATGCCCCATTAAAATCAATCCCATTTGCACTTATGGCATAGATGACGAGATGATGGTCAGGCTTTTTTTCATGTGATGATATTGCCATGCTTCCTTTACATGATTTGCGCAATTCATCTACTATGCCATGCCATGATCACATTGCTCCAAATATGCATTGTTTTGAATGTTGTCAATATTCTCCATGTGATGTTTCCATTAATGCTCATGAGGAGACCCCCATAGTTTCCTCATACATATTAGGAGATTTTGATGCATTCCATACTTTGCATGATTCTCATAATTGCTTGCACCATATGCATTCCATGAATAACAATGCTCTACATATATATCATGATGCATTGCACAATTTGAGTCTCCATTATGCTATACATAACAATAAACCTATCATGATGGATGACATGTTTCTATATCACGCATCTCATTTATTCGAGCATTGGATATTTTGTGCTAACCAACACAAGCACGTGCGCATCATGATGGATGATGTGTACATCTACCACGCACACACAATTTTCCCTTTGTCTTTGTTTTGTGTAGGTACTCACGTATACTCGTCAACCTCTCAATCCCAAGAGTTGACGAAACGAGCTCTTGAGAGCAAAGATGACTTGGGATCCCATGAACTATCCTTTCCACCACTCTCTTCGCGCAACGACTACGCGCATCTCTCTCACTTGCCACTCACACGGCTATGTGCTATATTACGCTCTCTTGCTCATTTTACCGTGTTCACTTTGCATGTTATGCTTGCTTCTATGCCTTTTCCATGCAATTGTGGCCCTTGCTTGCATCTACCCATGATTCACAATTATGTTACTCCTATGTCTATTTGCATGCTTGGTGGAGATCCATGTTGCTATTGCCATGTTTATGATGTGCCTCATGCTATTGATGCTATTTTGCTCATATCCTCCTTTCATGCTTGTGATATGTCTTGTGCATTATTCATGCCCATCATGTGCACACATGACATACTTGACATGATTCTTTCTAGTATGTTGCATCTTCGCAATACTAGCTTGCTTGCCTTGATTCACATGATTGCTTGCTTTGTCGCATCACCCATGTTCCATTCTTCATCGCTTTCTTGGGTTGATGACGTATATGTTCATGCCTCTCACATGATATATTTTGTTCATTGTCGCTTGCCTCCAATTGTTGCATCTATGATTATTGATCTTGGAGACTTGGACACTTTACTTGTGATGCATGGTTGCTTGATTGCGCCTATTCTATTTGGTTGTTCTCGCATCATCATATGCCTCCATACTATGAAATGCTCCCTTGTACTTTCTTATGATGAGCATGATGCATCCACTTGTTGGGTATTTTACCACACGAATGATAGGTTTTGCATCTCCGGTTACCTCATTTGTTTTTCGGAGTGTTTGTCATGTTCTTTCATGTTGAAGGATTCACAAGGCGATACCGTCATGAGACAATTTGGTCATGTGAAGGCATACACGATGTGCAACACCAACATTTGTGAGAATCTCCTAAAGGTGAACTCCTTCCCTTTGAGCCATCCTCAAATATGCATATTGGATGGATCACTCTTTCATTTTTGTTTCCTTCTTCTTGTGTACATGTTACATCTATTGGATGGAGGACCGACATTGGAGATGGAACCCATGAACCTTCAAGTTGAGGAGTGCGCAGACATATTGGAGGCACCTTCGAACCTCCACTCATGCAACGACATTGAGCATTGGTACGCCAACACCTCCATACTTGTTGATTGTGCTCACCCATATCATGCTCGATGGACAAATCATACACATGACAAATTTGCATCTTATGCATGGATTACCTCACATTATGATTGCCTTGTTGCACCTATTTCCATGTCATCCATGATATATGAGCTTGTGCATTTCCATAGCAAATTTGTTGTGATCTTTCTTGATGGAATATTCACACATCATGATCATCTTGCTTACCATCAATTGCATGATAACTTCTCCATATTGAGCGTACATTACCATATTCATGCTATTGATAAACCGTCTCACTATGACATCATTTTGTACCGTGGTTGCATTGATCATATTCACAACACATTTGTGTGCATAATGAATGTTTTTGCTCCCATGAATGCTTTGCATACCATTCCATATCCTTTGGATAAGCTTCATGCACCTTGTCATGCTCACTCTTGTCGCACAGACTCATTCTTACATGATGGACACCTTGTGTGCGCTAACCATTGTATTTCCGAGTGTCGCTTGTGTTTGCTCTTTTTGCATGTCTACCACTATGGAGACACCTTGGAGTACTTGGATTGCACCATGTCTTCAACTCCGTCCACCTTCAAGTCCGTCGATGACAACCGTTTCCATGGTGATGAGGATCATGATCCGAGGTCGGATCTCTCCCAAGGGGGGAGATGATGCGGAGCATCCTATGTTCATCTCCATGTACACCTTCATAGCACATCAAGCCCCAAGTGGACCTACCGGACTTAAGGTTAACCCGCTCCTCTTCAAGATTTACATGAATATCTATGGGACTTGGTCGCTACCTCACCATGGAACGTTGTGCATCATTAGGTACGAGGGCGACCACCGCCAAGCAGCTAAGGAGCTTCCTGGAGGCCAAGGAGAAGGACCCCAAGGCCACAAGGAAGAAGAAGGAGTGCACGAAGGTCAAATCTGCACCTCCCAGGCGACCCCGTGCCCACGGGCCTCGAAGACCCCGTGCGCACGGGCTACACAGAGAGCTGGAGCCGGAGCACCCCGTGCGCACGGGCATGTACCATGCCCACGGGACCCCCATGCGCACGGGCCCAACTTACCCCGTGCGCACGGGCCCTACAGGATGGACGGCTGTGATTGTTGTTTGGGCCTCCTCTTCATCCACCTCGTCCCTCACCTCCAGCCACCTATATATTCCGTACCTAGACCATTTGTTAGGGTTAGCAAAGGATATGATAGACATATGAGAGCTTTGCTCCTTGTACCACTCCTCCTCTTGAGAGAGAGAGACCTCTCCATTGGAGATCAAGACCTCCTATGGAGAAGATCCCTAGTGGATAGATCAAGACCTCCTATGGAGAAGATCCCTAATGGATAGGTCCCCATCATAGGACCACCAAGACCTCATTCCTCATAGGATTGGGATGAACTAGTACCTTGTATCTTTCCTTTGTTGTCTTTGAATAATTGTATCTCTCTTTGTGTAATTGGATCTAGCATATGTGTGATTGGATCTAGTCAATTGAGTGTTTTCCCTCTTGTGTTCTTCTTGTTCTTGGGGATTCCCCCTCCAATTCGTGAAAGATCTCCACTTAGGGTTCCACCCTATACCAATATAGAGTCATATCTTGTTCTAGTATCTAGTTGTAATCATTGAGTTGTAAATAAATAGAAGTGTGATGATAATCATTAATAGAGCATTGTCCCAAAAAAATAAAGGCCAAAAAAATAAAAAAAGAGAAGTCCCAAAAAAATAAATAAATAAATAAATAAGGGGGCAATGCTACTATCCTTTTTCCACACGTGTGCTTCAAAGTAGTACCATGATCTTTATGATAGAGAGTCTCTTGTTTTGTCATTTTCATATACTAGTGGGGATTTTTCATTATAGAACTTGTCTTGTATATTCCCACAATGGGCCTCCTCAAGTGCCCTAGGTCTTCATGAGCAAGCAAGTTGGATGCACACCCACTTAGTTTATTTTGTTGAGCTTTCATACATTTATAGCTCTAGTGCATCTGTTGCATGGCAATCCCTACTCCTTGCATTGACATCAATTGATGGGCATCTCCCTAGCCCATTGATTAGCCGCGTCGATGTGAGAATTTCTCCTTTTTTGTCTTCTCCACATAACCCCCATCATCATATTCTATTCCACCCAAAGTGCTATATCCATGGCTCACGCTCATGTATTGCGTGAAAGTTGAAAAAAGTTTGAGATTACTAAAGTGTGAAACAATTGCTTGGCTTGTCATCGGGGTTGTGCATGATGAGAGCATTCTTGTGTGACAAAAATGGAGCATGACCAAACTATATGATTTTGTAGGGATGAACTCTCTTTGGCCATATTATTTTGAGAAGACTTGATTGCTTAGTTAGTATGCTTGAAGTATTATTATTTTTATGTCAATATTAAACTTTTATCTTGAATCTTTCGGATCTGAACATTCATTCCACAATAAAGAAAATTACATTGAGAAATATGTTAGGAAGCATTCCACATCAAAAATTCTGTTTTTATCATTTAACTACTCGAGGACGAGTAGGAATTAACCTTGGGGATGCTCGCTACGTCTCCAACGTATCTATAATTTTTGATTGTTCCATGCTATTATATATTTTGTTTTGGATGTTTAATCAGCTCATTTATACACTTTTATATTATTTTTGGGACTAACCTATTAACCGAAGGCCCAACCCAAATTGCTTTTTTGCCTATTTCAGTGTTTCGTAGAAAAAGAATATCAAACAGAGTCCAAACAGAATGAAACCTTCGGGAGCGTGATTTTTGGAACAAACGTGATCCAAAGGACTTGGAGTGGACGTCAAGCAATCAACAAGGAGGCCACGAGGCAGGGGCGCACCTACCCCCTGGGCGCGCCCTCCACCCTCGTGGGCCCCTTGTTGCTCCACCGACCTACTTCTTCCTCCTATATATATTCACATACCCCGAAAACATCCAGGAGCACCATGAATCCCTATTTCCACCGCTGCAACCTTCTGTACCCAAGAGATCCCATCTTGGGGCCTTTTCCGGAGCTCCACCGGAGGGGGCATTGATCACGGAGGGCCTCTACATCAACTCCATGGCCCCTCCGATGATGTGTGAGTATTTTACCTCAGACCTTCGGGTCCATAGTTATTAGCTAGATGGCTTCTTCTCTCTCTTTGGATCTCAATACAAAGTTCTCCTCGATTCTCTTGGAGATCTATTCGATGTAACTCTTTTTGCAATGTGTTTGTCGAGATCCGATGAATTGTGGGTTTATGATCAAGATTATCTATGAACAATATTTGAATCTTCTCTGAATTCTTTTATGTATGATTGGTTATCTTTGCAAGTCTCTTCGAATTATCATTCTGGTTTGGCCTACTAGATTGATATTTCTTGCAATGGGAGAAGTGCTTAGCTTTGGGTTTAATCTTGCGGTGCTCGATCCTAGTGACAGAAAGGGAAACTACATGTATTGTATTGTTGCCATCGAGGATAAAAAGATGGGGTTTATATCATATTGCATGCGTTTATCCCTCTACATCATGTCATCTTGCTTAAGGCGTTACTCTGTTCTTATGAACTTAATACTCTAGATGCATGCTGGATAGCGGTCGATGTGTGGAGTAATAGTAGTAGATGCAGGCAGGAGTCAGTCTACTTGTCACGGACGTGATGCCTATGTACATGATCATGCCTAGATATTCTCATAATTATTCGCTTTTTTATCAATTGATCGACACTAATTTGTTCACCCACCATAATACTTATGCTATCTTGAGAGAAGCGACTAGTGAAACCTATGGCCCCAGGGTCTATTTTCCATCATAAAAGTTTCTAATCTATTTTTGCAATCTTTACTTTCAATCTATATCATGAAAATACCAAAAATATTTATCTTATTATCATCATTTCTATCAGATCTCACTCTTGCAAGTAGTCGTGAAGGGATTGACAACCCCTTTATCGCGTTGGTTGCGAGGTTCTTATTTGTTTGTGTAGGTACGAGGTGACTCGTGCGTGGTCTCCTATTGGTTTCATACCTTGGTTCTCAAAAACCGAGGGAAATACTTACGCTGCTTTGCTGCCTCACTCTTTCCTCTTCAAGGGAAAACCAACGCAGTGCTCGAGAGGTAGCAGTGTAAACTGTGGAGGGGGGGCGCCGCACACGGATAACAATGTTTGTTGTGTGTTCTAGAGGTGTCCCCCGCACATATATATAAGTTGGAGGGAGGAGAGGCAGCCAAGGGGGCACCCCAAGTAGGAGGAATCCTACTTGGGGTCCTCCCAATTCAGCCTCCCCCTTTACTATTCCTATTCGGAGTAGGAAGGGAAGAGAGGGAAGGGGGAATCCTATTCCCTTTTTCCTTCTCCAATTTGGCCAGCCCATATGGGGGGGGGGTGCACCAGCCCCTTAGTGGCTAGTGTGTTTCCCCTCTTGGCCAGTAGGCCCATATAGCTTGCTGGGGGTTGCCCGGAACCCCTTCCGGTGACCCGATACGTACCCGGTACCCCCAGAACACTTCCGGTGTCCGAATACTATCGCCCTGTATATGGATCTTTACCTCTCGGCAATTTTGAGACTCCTCGTCATGTCCGTGATCTCATCCGGCACTCCGAACAACATTTGGTCACAAAATCACATAACTCATAAAATATAAAATCGTGATCGAATGTTAAGCGTGCGGACCCTACGGGTTCGAGAACTATGTAGACATGATCAAGACATCTCTCCGGTCAATAACTAATAGCGGAACCTAGGTGCTCATATTGGTTCCTACATATTCTATGAAGATCTTTATCAGTCAAACCGTAATGAGAACATACGTCATTCCCTTTGTCATCGGTATGTTACTTGCCCGAGATTCGATCATCGGTATCTTCATACTTAGTTCAATATCGTCACTGGCAAGTCTCTTTACTCATTCCGTAATGCATCATCTCATAACTAAATCATTATTTACATTACTTGCGAGGCTATCATGATGTGCATTACCGAGAGGGCCCAGAGATACCTCTCCGATACTCGGAGTGACAAATCCTAATCTCGATCTATGCCAACCCAGCGAACACATTCGGACATACCTGTAGAGCATCTTTATAATCACCCCGTTACGTTGTGACGTTTGATAGCACACAAGGTATTCCTCTGGTACCTGGGAGTTGTATAATCTCATAGTCAAAGGAATATGTATAAGTCATGAAGAAAGCAATAGCAATAAAACTGAACGATCATAATGGTAAGCTAACGGATGGGTCTTGTCCATCACATCATTCTCCTAATGATGTAATCCCATTTATCAAATTACAACACATGTCTATGGTTAGGAAACTAAACCATCTTTGAATAGTGATCTAGTCTAGTAGATGCTTACTAGGGACACGGTGTTTTGTTTATGTATCCACACATGTATCAACTTTCCGGTCAATACATTTCTAGCATGAATAATAAACATTTATCATTATATAAGGAAATATAAAATAACAACTTTATTACTGCCTCTAGGGCATATTTCCTTCAAATAATTCCTGGCCGGGACATGAGAATTGATTTTGAATAACCTACATATGTTTGTGCCAATATTTTCTTCAAGATAGGTCTGTACATAGAAAAATGTGCTTAAAAATCAAACCATAATCTCTGGATATGCATAAAAAATAGCCATAAATTCCTAATCCTACTTCATGGCACATAAACATTGATTTGTTGCCAAATTTGTTTTATTATTTTTATAGGTGATGTCTGACGATGTGGACAGCGAGGATGAAGATGTCCAGAGGAGGTACAGGAGGCAAATCCCGAGGGAGCTTTATGCAGGAATGCATAACAGGCGTATTAGGACCTGGGACGCCGGCTATCGATGCCCATTTTGCTACCACAAGCTTCATGACGCATATCAAAGTGTTCTGGCGCATGCAAGAGGACGGGTCGTTAGCTCCTTCAGGCAGAAGTAGTCTCGCTGGGTGGCGCACGGCGCGTATGCCGAGTACCTAGAGAAGCTTCAGGATCGTGCCGGCATGTGAGATGAGATGTGGGATCGAACTATGTATGCTTGAGCAATGCTTAATGACGGTTGAACTATGTACTTATGGTTGAACTATGCTTGTGTACGTGTACGCTTATTATCTATGTATGAGTATGTTTAATCTATGTTTACTTATGTCTAACTGTGGGATATGGATGCAATCAGTTCGGTTGATGGAATCTACCTTCGTCCTCGTTTATTGGTCCCCTTTGTAATTTGTGTTAAATGTTGACCAAGTATTTAACTAACAAAATGTTAGTGTAGGTCAGCAAAAATTATATCGTTGGATGCGTATTTGAACATAGTGTTCAGTGATATAATTTTTGGTGACATGCATAAACATTTCTTAGTTAAATATTTGGTCGAAATTTGGTACAAATTACAAAGGGGACCAATAAACTAGGATAGAGGTAGTACGTCAATCACACACGGTTCCCAAAATTGGAACCGTGTGCAATGACCTTCATTTCGACTGTTGCGTCAATCACACACGGTTCCCAAAATTGGAACCGTGTGCAATGACTTTCATTTTACATGTTGCGTCAATCACACATGGTTGGCTCTAGCAAACCGTTGCCTCCGAAATTCTTTGTGGGGCAGAAAACCCTCACCACCCAATTCAAAAAATAAAAAATAAAACCCTCGCCATCCCCACGTCACAAAAACCCTCACCCCGCCCGCCACCCCCTCCAGTCCCCATTCACACATGCAGAAGCTCCTCCGCGTCTATGCATGGCACCGCCAATCGCAGCGGTAACCACTTAGCTCTAAGCGTACCACCGCCGCCAGGCTGCCAGCAAACCCCACCGCATTTTGCCACTTCCTCTTGCCGCCGCCTATCGCCATCGACTTTTTCGACGCTGCTCGTGGTCGACCCAGCTCCGCTCGGTTGGGGAATCTGCCATACTAAGGGTTCTTTCTCATGGACAACAAGGTAACTAATTTAATGAGATATTAACTCATCTCTTATCCCAGTTCATCTGCCTCCTTTAATCACCCAGCCGAAATCGCTGTGAATTCATTTTTATTCGAGCCGATCTGAGAGTTTTCTTTCATTCATAGAGTGTACAATGCGTCGACACATCAGGACTTTGCAGCCTCTGCCAGACATTCCATCTCACCGTACCAGATGACTTGAGGATGCACGCGGTATGTCCAATCTCACCCTAAATCGGTTGGCATGGCCTACTTTCCTGAACATATTCTAAATATTGCTACATTTGGATTAAAGGTGCCACATGCACGACATACGTCAAAGGGGATTTCCATGACATCATGTTTACCCTATCTGTTATTTCCTGAACATCTTTCTATATTAGGCAAATTAATGATGTACTTTCGATCACTCTCATATTTCCATGACATCATGTTTACCCTATCTGTTTAATTATAGATTTTTGCCCTTCGATTTCGACTGTTGTACAGTTGTTTCAATTTGGGCCCATATTTGCATGTTACCATATTTTCTTTAACAATCCAACCATTTTCTGCAGCGCGTCCCTTGCTATGTAATAGAATCAGCAGTGCACAATATTTCCCTTTACATAAATCAAGACTGGAGGATCTCATACTACACACAAACCATGGATTTACAATCATTGCTACTGTAAGACTTGATGAACGTGGTGACTCCTATTTTGGCACTGGCTTTTGGAAAGAAATTTCTAAGTTATATGAACTGAAAGCTAGCACTAGAATTGCACTGCACATAAAAGGGCCTGGCCATGAGATATATGCTAACTTCCCCGACGATATCATCCGTCCAGACTTTGTTCGAAGTAAGTTTTGTTTTCAACTATCTGCATGTTGACTTACCGAGCAATACCAAATGAATTGTGTAGTATTTAAGCAACCAATTGTTATTCCCTTTTCTTACTATATTCCTACCTAATAACTTCTAGTTACCAATACAGTTTTCTATTGCCCTGTTTTAACTAAATATTCCATGTACTCCCATTTCTATTAGAAAGCGCCGCTGACAAGGAGACTTCGGAGGTGGAGAACGGGGCTGCCAACAAGCGGAGGCGGGGTGAGCTAGAACCGCAAGCGACTCCAGCAGGCCTAGACTTCATCAGCAGCCTCCCTGATGATATGTTGACAGTCATCATCTCCCTCCTGCCAATCAAATATGGGGCGCATACAACCGTCCTTTCCTGGCGGTGGTGCCCCCTATGGAACTCCAGCCTCTCGACATCATCGACACCCACGAGCTCTGCCATGGCTATCGCAAAAGCTTGGATGCATTCTCTAAGATCATCGGCAGTCACCTTGGCCCAACCAGAGGCCTTATAATGGGCAAGTTCCGTTCCAACGGCAAGGGCCGAGCCAAGCTTGAAGACTGGTTCTGATCCCCCGCCCTAGATCAGCTCGACGAGCTCACTTTTGATGATGGGCATATGCACTCGCTGCCAACGTTCGAGCTCTGCCTTGTGCCCATGCTGCGCGTCGCCAAGTTCGGGAACTGCCATCCCCCCTTAATGACGTGCCCGCTCTTATTCTACCATGACTGAAGCACCTCGAGCTCGTCGCTGTCTGCCTCTCAAACGGTGTCATGGAGCGCCTGCTCCATGGCTGTACTGCACTCGAGTACCTTCATCTTTAGGCGATCAATGGGTTGAGTACCTTCCACATCACCTCCATGACTCTCCGGACTATTTATGTGTGTTGCTGGTGCGGCAGGAAGACATCACAAGATGTGTACCACGTTATGCTCACTGAGGGCACACCTGCACTTGTGAGATTACTTGTAGTTGATCAAGAAGGTCCAACAAGAATCAATGTCATTTCTGCGCCAAAATTGATAGTGGTGGGCTACTCGTCTGACAAATACTCCAAACTTATTATTGGATCCACACCCATTCAGGTACAACAGCCGCCTTCTACCTCTCCTTCTACAAATTAACATTATTTATAATTTTGAAGATGTTTGTTCGTTTGTCATTCAGAAAATGATTTGGACAAGCTTGAACCCGAAACTGCGCAAAGTGAAGGTCTTGGCACTAGAATCTCTCGGCCCCAACCTGGAGCAAGTTGTCACTTTCCTGAGATGCTTTCCATGCCTGGAGAAGCTATATATCGAGGTGATGTTCCTTTCCTGTTAAACATTAACCATAAGGGAGTTCAATTTGTGACACATTTTCCCAAGTTTACAATGACAATGTACTACGATTTCTAAAGGATTCTTTTGGAGGATTTCAGTACATACATGCCCCTCCCCATATTGGTTGCTTCATCCATATGGTTACAATACATATGCATTTCTCCTTTGGATTCATCTGTACTAGTTTTCTTAGGGAACTTTTCATCCACTCCAACCTCTTGTGAAGAAGGCTACATTTTTCTAGAATGTAATCAAATGCCCATGTTAATCATGTCAGATCAAAGATGGCATGTTAGTGCATTTTACAAATCCTGCAAACCAAATAGGCCTGTAGTAATGTTCAAAACTGCATGTAGGCACTAACACGTTTTCTTATATTGCAGATAAGATTAGGCCCAATGGTGGATAATGTGATACAATATAACAATCATCTCGAATGCCTAGATCTGCATCTCTCACAAATTAGTTCGAACTCCTATCGAGGGACCTTACCGGAGATTATATTCGCTAGGTTCTTTGTTGTCTGAGCAAGGGTGTTGAAGGAAATGAGGTTTTCCCTACATTTATTTCGCAAAAATGAATGGTTTGTTGATCAGCGCCGGCACCTGCGGTAGAATGGAATAGGCTCCAAAAATGCTGAATTTCATTTTGGAACTTCAGATGATAGACTAATTGGAAGTCATCATGTCAACCACATACATGACTTCTCAGTGGCTGACCCCTTTGGAAAAATTGTGAGGTTTTGAAACAAGACTTAAAAGTGGTAATATTAGTTTGAACATCTCTGATATCCATGTTTAGCGGATCAGCGCAAGCGTTTGCAGCTGATGAGCTGAATTTCATTTCTAATATCAGTTTGAACCTTGTAATCTTTAAATTTGAGCCATATAACTCTAGAATTTGAACCTTATAATATTTTTTGTGGTACAATCGTTGTAATGGCATCGTATGAGACTCGTATGTTGGTAGCACTATTTTGACCTTAATATGCAATGGTCTTAGATTTTATTAACCATTCTCGAATCTATTTACCTTGTCGATCTCACAACACACGATCTGTATAGCTAACTCAACTGTGATCTTTGACATTATTGCCCACGGTTGGTTTCTTCCATAGTGTGCCCTGTAGAGCGCAGAATTAATTATCGCACTTGAGTGTCCATCATCACCCTTGTGTGTAACTTTGACCTCATCACTCACGGGTAAACTTATGACCGAAGTCATTCCACACACTTCATTTTTACAAAGCTTTTTGCCAATAAACGCCCACGATTTGTCCCTCTTCTAGCCAACGCGTGGCCCAACTAGCTGGGCAGAAGCTTGCGCGGTAGCACGGGAACAGGCTTACCGATGATACATTTGGCGCCTCTTTGAGCCCACGCGTGCGGTGTGGTGTTGTCAAGCGTGCATTGGAATCTTCCGCTATGAACGCCGTGACAAGACGTGACGATTACAGTCCGGCTAGCCCCCATTTATCACAGTGGCCATTTAACCCTTGTGTCTCTTCAACATTTCGATCGCGTCCCACCATTGCAAGAAGCACACCCACCACAAGAAATTCTTATACGGTATCCTACGCAGCTCCAATGGCGCTCCGAGCGGCTCCCGATGACGAGCAGCAGTTCACACTACAAAAAAAGACACTTCCGTGATGATACGTGTTTGTCACAGTAGGTCACGTTTTCTATCATGCATGTACATCCATGATGATTTTATGACAGAATCAAGATAGTCATACCCGTGCTATCGTAGAACTGTTCCATGACATTACCAAAATTATCATCACGAAAGTGTCCACTTCCATGACGATAAATGCCGCGTCATGGAAGTGCTTTCTTCAAGGGTGACTGACCCGTGGCATCCACCGTAATGGGTCGCCGTTAAGCTATCGGGTCCGGTTTTGGATCCGATAACCTGTTAACAACCCGGACCAATGAGGATTTTCCACGTGTAAAATTGTCATTGGCCGGTGGAAACACGTGTTGGCTCACCGTTGGGATAGATGTCATCCAATCATTGGACAAGAGGCGCCTATGATACGTCGACACGTGACACGGCCCAACAGAGGCCCATTCCGGTGAAAAGGCCGGCCTAGCTAAAGGGCCACCATGTTTTTTCAGACACTAGTGGGCTGCCCCGTTAACAGCCTATCATGTTTTGGGTCAAATTGAGGCCCATACCAAATCGGGCCCATTCACAACCTGCCGTGTTTTGGGCCAAATTATGGCCCATATAGGATCTGGCCCGTTAACAGGACACTATTCTTATGGGCCCATTCTAAGACAGGTTTGTATTTCAGCCTGTTAAATGCTCGTTACTAGTTCGGCCCGATAATAGTTTCGGTCTGTTAGTGGCCCGTGGTGCATCTGGGACATTGTCGGCTTGGTTTAACTTTAGGCCATTTAACGGCCCATGCATAAACTGGGCTATTTCTTGTCCGAAGTAACTTTAGGCCTCTTAACGGCTCGTAGTCTTCGTGGATAAATTTCAGCCCAACTGGCCTATCGGCCTGTTAATGGCCCGTGTAACAGTTGGGCCTAATTACAACCCGTGTTGAATCCGGTCTGCTTACAGCCCATCCGACAATGGCCCGTGACACTTTTAGGCCTATGGCCCACGTAGATATCGGCCTGCTTAAAACCCATAAATTTATTGGGCCAAACAGGCCCGAGATATATTTTGGCATGTTAACTGCTCGTCCTATTTGGGCTAAACATGGGCCTTAGGCAGTTTCGGCCTGTATTGGCCCGTGAATTTTTCGGCTCAATGCTAGCCCAACCTAGGTTTTAGCCTGTTAAAAGCCCATGGTATTCTCTAGCTCAGTAGGATAGAACTTTACTCAGCCAGTTAAAGGCGGGAAACTACTATAGGTTTAGACCGGCTAATGGCCCAAGATGATTATATGCCCACGTTTTGGCCCATATGAATAACGGGCCAGCCTGAAGACCGATAACACTGAGATCCACTAAACGTTTCGGCCTAAATTACAACATACTGAACAAAGAATAAACCTAGACTATACAATAAAGCAATTATGGAATATTACATGCACTGGGAATCAAAGTTCGCTACCGGTGATAATAAAGCGCAACGTGACCGCGGATTACATAAACTGGGCATCAAAGGTCGCCACCAGTGCATATAAACGTGATGTCTACTACACAACCTTCTTCTTGTAGATGTTGTTGGGCCTCCAAGTGCAGAGGTTTGTAGGATAGTAGCAAATTTCCCTCAAGTGGATGACCTAAGGTTTATCAACCCGTAGGAGGCATAGGATGAAGATGGTCTCTCTCAAGCAACCCTGCAACCAAATAACAAAGAGTCTCTTGTGTCCCCAACACACCCAATACAATGGTAAATTGCATAGGCGCACTAGTTCGGCGAAGAGATGGTGATACAAGTGGTATATGGATGGTGGATAAAGGTATTTGTAATCTGAAAATATAAAAACAGCAAGGTAACTAATGATAAAAGTGAGCATAAACGGTATTGCAATGCTAGTAAACAAGGCCTAGGGTTCATACTTTCACTAGTGCAAGTCCTCTAAAAAATAATAACATAATTGGATCACATAACTATCCCTCAATGTGCAACAAAGAGTCACTCCAAATTCACTAATAGCGGAGAACAAATGAAGAGATTATGGTAGGGTACGAAACCATCTCAAAGTTATTATTTCCAATCAATCCGTTGGGCTATTCCTATAAGTGTCACAAACAGCCCTAGAGTTCATACTAGAATAACACCTTAAGACACAAATCAACCAAAACCCTTATGTCACCTAGATACTCCAATGTCACCTCAAGTATCCGTGGGTATGATTATACAATATGCATCACACAATCTCAGATTCATCTATTCAACCAACACATAGAGCCTCAAAGAGTGCCCCAAAGTTTCTACCGGAGAATCACGATGAAAACGTGTGCCAACCCCTATGCATAGGTTCATGGGCGGAACCCGCAAGTTGATCACCAAAACATACATCAAGTGAATCACGTGATATCCCATTGTCACCACAGATACGCACGGCAAGACATACATCAAGTGTTCTCAAATCTTTAAAGACTCAATCCGATAAGATTACTTCAGAGGGGAAACTCAATCCATTACAAGAGAGTAGAGGGGGGACATCATAGGATCCAAATATAATAGCAAAGCTCGCGATACATCAAGATCGTATCACCTCAAGAACACGAGAGAGAGAGATCAAACACATAGCTACTGGTACATACCCTCAGCCTCGAGGGAGAACTACCCCCTCCTCGTCATGGAGAGCACCGGGATGATGAAGATGGCCACCGGAGAGGGATTCCCCCTCCGGCAGGGTGCCGGAATGGGTCTAGATTGGCTTTCGGTGGCTACGGAGGCTTCTGGCGGCGAAACTCCCCATCTATTGTACTCCCCGATAGTTTTAGGGTATATATATATATATATATATATATATATATATATATATAGGCAGAAGAAATACATCAGGGGAGCCATGAGGGGCCCACGAGAGTGGAGGGCACGCCGAGGGGGGTGGGCGCGCCCCCTGCCTCGTGGCTTCCTCGTTGATCCCCTGACGTGCACTCCAAGTCTCCTATATTGCTTTTTTCCAAAAATTACTTTTCCGAAGGTTTCATTCCGTTTGGACTCCGTTTGATATTCCTTTTCTGCGAAACACTGAAACAAGGGAAAAACAGAAAATGGCACTGGGCTTTGGCTTAATAGGTTAGTCCCAAAAATCATATAAAATAGCATATAAATGCATATAAAACATCCAAGGTTGATAATATAATAGCATGGAACAATCAAAAATTATAGATATGTTGGAGACGTATCTGCATCCCCAAGCTTAATTCATGCTCGTCCTCGAGTAGGTAAATGATAAAAACAGAATTTTTGATGTGGAATGCTACCTAACATATTTATCCATGTAGTTCTCTATATTGTGGAAAGAATATTCAGATCCATAAGATTCAAGACAAAAGTTTAATATTTAAATAATAATACTTCAAGCATACTAACCAAGTAATCATGTCTTCTCAAAATAACATGGCCAAAGAAAGCTATCCCTACAAAATCATATAGTCTGGCTATGCTCTATATTCACCACACAAAATATTTAAATCATGCACAACCCCGATGACAAGCCAAGTAATTGTTTCATACTTTTGATATTCTCAAACTTTTTCAATCTTCACACAATACATGAGCGTGAGCCATGGACATAGCACTATAGGTGGAATAGAATGGTGGTTGTGGAGAAGACAAAAAGGAGAAGATGGTCTCACATCAACTAGGCGTATCAACAGGCTATGGAGATGCCCATTAATAGATATCAATGTGAGTGAGTAGGGATTTCCATGCAACGGATGCACTAGAGCTATAAATGTATGAAAGCTCAACAAAAGAAACTAAGTGGGTGTGCATCCAACTTGCTTGCTCACGAAGACCTAGGGCATTTTGAGGAAGCCCATCATTAGAATATACAAGCCAAGTTCTATAATGAAAGATTCCCACTAGTATATGAAAGTGAAAACATAGGAGACTCTCTATCATGAAGATCATGGTGCTACTTTGAAGAACAAGTGTGGTAAGAGGATAGTAGCATTGCCCCTTCTCTCTTTTTCTCTCATTTTTTTATATTTTTTATTTGGGCTCTTTTTTTATGGCCTCTTTTCTCTTCCTTTTTTTATTTGGGCTTCTTTGGCCTCTTTTATTTATTTATTTTCGTCCGGAGTCTCATCCCGACTTGTGGGGGAATCATAGTCTCCATCATCCTTTCCTCACTGGGACAATGCTCTAATAATGATGATTATCACACTTTTATTTACTTACAACTCAAGAATTACAACTCGATTCTTAGAACAAAATATGACTCTATATGCTCTGGTGGTGTACCGGGATGTGCAATGACTCATGAGTGACATGTATGAAAGAATAATGAACGGTGGCTTTGCCACAAATACGATGTCAACTACATGATCATGCATAGCAATATGACAATGATGGAGCGTGTCATAATAAACGGAACGGTAGAAAGTTGCATGACAATATATCTCGGAATGGCTATGGAAATTCCATAATAGGTAGGTATGGTGGTTGTTTTGAGGAAGATATATGGTGGGTTTATGGTACCGGCGAAAGTTGCGCGGTACTAGAGAGGCTAGCAATGGTGGAAGGTTGAGAGTGCGTATAATCCTTGGACTCAACATTAGTCATAAAGAACTCACATACTTATTGCAAAAATCTATTAGTTATCAAAACAAAGTACTACACGCATGCTCGTAGGGGGATAGATTGGTAGGAAAAGACCATCGCTCATCCCCGACCGCCACTCATAAGGAAGACAATCAATAAATAAATCATGCTCCGACTTCATCACATAACAGTTCACCATACGTGCATGCTATGGGAATCACAAACTTTAACACAAGTATTTCTCAAATTCACAACTACTCAACTAGCATGACTCTAATATCACCATCTCCATATCTCAAAACAATCATCAAGTATCAAACTTCTCATAGTATTCAATGCACTTTATATGAAAGTTTTTATTATATCCCTCTTGGATGCCCATCATATTAGGACTAGTTTCATAACCGAAGCAAACCACCATGCTGTTCTAAAGACTCTCAAAATGATATAAGTGAAGCATGAGAGTTCATTAATTTCTATAAAATAAAACCACCACCGTGCTCTAAAAAGATATAAGTGAAGCACTAGAGCAACAACAAACTACTCTAAAAGATATAAGTGAAGATCAATGAGTAGTCGAATAATTATGCAACTATGTGCAGACTCTATAACATTTAATAATTTTAGATCTTGGTATTTTATTAAAACAGCAAGCAAAATAAAATAAAATAAAATGACGCTCCAAGCAAAACACATATCATGTGGTAAATAAAAATATAGCTCCAAGTAAAGTTACTGATGAACGAAGACGAAAGAGGGGATGCCTTCCGGGGCATCCCCAAGCTTAGGATCTTGGTTGTACTTTAATATTACCTTGGGGTGCCATGGGCACCCCAAGCTTAGGCTCTTGCCACTCCTTATTCCATAGTCCATCGAATGTTCAGCCAAAACTTGAAAACTTCACAACACAAAACTTAACAGAAAACTCGTAAGCTCCGTTAGTATAAGAAAATAAATCACCACTTAGGTACTGTAATGAACTCATTCTAAATTCATATTGGCGTAATATCTACTGTATTCCAACTCATCTATGGTTCATACCCTCCAATACTACTCATAGATTCATCAAAATAAGCAAACAACACATAGAAAACAGAATCTGTCAAAAACAGAACAGTCTGTAGTAATCTGGATCAACCGTATACTTCTGGAACCTCAAAAAAAATACAAAATAAAATGGTGGACCTAAAGAATTGCTGTTTTTTTTGCCTATTTCAGTATTTCGGAGAAAGAGAATATCAAACGGAGTCCAAACGGAATAAAACCTTCGGGAACATGATTTTATCACCGAACGTGATCCATGAGACTTGGACCCTACTCAAAGGAGTCAAAGAGGCGGTCACGAGGGTGGGGGCGCGCCCACCCCCCTAGGGCGCGCCCCCTGCCTCATGGGCCCCTTGGTGCTCCACCGACGTACTCCTTCCTCCTATATATACCTACGTACCCCCAAACGATCAGAACAGGAGCCAAAAACCTAATTCCACCGCCACAACTTTCTGTATCCACGAGATCCCATCTTGGGGCCTGTTCTGGAGCTCCGCCGAAGAGGGCCGTCATCACGGAGGGCTTCTACATCATCATAGCCCCTCCGATGAAGTGTGAGTAGTTCACCTCAGACCTTCGGGTCCATAGTTAGTAGCTAGATGGCTTCTTCTCTCTTTTTGGATCTCAATACAAAGTTCTCCGCCTCTCTCGTGGAGATCTATTCGATGTAATCTTGTTTTTGCGGTGTGTTTGTTGAGACCGATGAATTGTGGGTTTATGATCAAGTCTATCTATGAATAATATTTGAATCTTCTCTGAATTCTTTTATGTATGATTGGTTATCTTTGCAAGTCTCTTCGAATTATCCGTTTGGTTTGGCCAACTAGATTGGTGGTTCTTGCTATGGGAGAAGTGCTTAGCTTTGGGTTCGATCTTGCGGTGTCCTTTCCCAGTGATAGAAGGGGTAGCAAGGCACGTATTGCATCATTGCCATCGAGGATAACAAGATGGGGTTTATTTCATATTGCATGAACTTATCTCTCTACATCATGTCATCTTGCTTAAAGCGTTACTCTGTTTTTAACTTAATACTCTATATGCATGATGGATAGCGGTCGATGAGTGGAGTAATAGTAGTAGATGCAGAATCATTTTGGTCTACTTGTCACGGACGTGATGCCTATATACATGATCATGCCTAGATATTCTCATAACTATGCTCAATTCTGTCAATTGCTCAACAGTAATTTGTTCACCCACTGTAGAATACTTATGCTCTTGAGAGAAGCCACTAGTGAAACCTATGGCCCCCGGGTCTATTCTCATCGTATCAATCTCCATCACTTTAATCTTGCTTTGCTTTTTTACTTTGCCTTTTACTTTTCACTTTGCATCTCTATACCAAAAATATCAAAAATATTATATCTATCAGATCTCACTTTCGTAAGTGACCGTGAAGGGATTGACAACACCTAATCACGTTGGTTGCGAGTAGCTATCGCTTTGTGCAGGTACGAGGGACTTGAGCGTGGCCTCCTACTGGATTGATACCTTGGTTCTCAAAAACTGAGGGAAATACTTACGCTACTCTGCTGCATCATCCTTTCCTCTTCGGGGAAATCCAACGCAAGCTCAAGAGGTAGCAAGAAGAATTCCTGGCGCCGTTGCCGGGGAGTCTACGCAAAAAGTCAAAATACCAAGTACCCATCACAATCCCTATCTCTCGCATTACATTAGTTGCCATTTGCCTCTCATTTCCCTCTCCCACACTTCACCCTTGCCGTTTTATTTGCCCTCTCTTTCCCAATCTCCTTCTCCTTCCCTTTCTCCATTTACCTCTTTTTACCTTCTTGCCTTTTGTTTGCTCGTGTGTTGGATTGCTTGTTTGTCGCGATGGCACAAGATACTACCAAATTGTGTGACTTCACCAATACCAATAATAATGATTTCCTTAGCAATCCGATTGCTCCTCTTGCCAATACTGAATCTTGTGAAATCAATACTGCTTTGTTGAATCTTGTTATGAAAGATCAATTCGCCGGCCTTCCTAGTGAAGATGCCGCTACTCATCTAAATAGCTTCGTTGATTTATGTGATATGCAAAAGAAAAAAGATGGCGATAATGATGTCGTTAAATTGAAGCTATTTCCTTTTTCGCTTAGAGATCGTGCTAAAGCTTGGTTTTCATCTTTGCCTAAAAATAGTATTGATTCTTGGAACAAGTGCAAAGATGATTTTGTCTCAAAGTATTTCCCTCCCGCTAAGATCATCTCTCTTAGAAACAATATTATGAATTTAAGCAACTTGATCATGAACATGTTGCACAAGCTTGGGAGAGAATGAAATTAATGATACGTAATTGCCCTACTCATGGTTTGAATTTGTGGATGATTATACAAAAAATTTATGCCGGATTGAATTTTGCTTCTAGAAATCTTTTAGATTCGGCCGCGAGAGGCACTTTTATGGAAATCACTTTAGGAGATGCTACTAAACTCCTAGATAATATTATGGTTAATTATTCTCAATGGCATACTGAAAGATCTTCTAATAAAAAAGTGCATGCGATAGAAGAAATTAATGTGTTGAGTGGAAAGATGGATGAACTTATGAAATTATTTGCTACTAAGAGTGTTTCTTCTGATCCTAATGATATGCCTTTGTCTACTTTGATTGAGAATAACAATGAATCTACGGATGTGAATTTTGTTGGTAGGAATAATTTTGGTAACAACGCTTATAGAGGGAATTTTAATCCTAGGCCATATCCTAGTAATCCTTCTAATAATTATGGGAATTCCTACAACAACTCTTATGGAAATTATAATAAGATGCCCTCTGAATTTGAGAATAGTGTTAAAGAGTTTATGAATTCACAAATAATTTGAATGCTTTGCTTGAAGAGAAATTGCTTAAAGTGGATGATTCGGCTAGGAACGTTGATAGAATTTCTCTTGAGGTTGATTCTTTAAAGCTTAGATCTATTCCTCCTAAGCATGATATCAATGAGTCTCTCAAAGCCATGAGAATTTCCATTGATGAGTGCAAGGAAAGAACCAGTAGGATGCGTGCTTCCAAAGATGCCTTTATTAAAGCGTGTTCTTCCAATTCCTATGAAAATCAAGATGAAGATCTAAAAGTTATTGATGTGTATCGTATTAAATCTTTGTTTTGCAATATAAATCTTGATGAAACTGAATATGATCTTCCTTTACCTAGAAGGCGTTCCAAAAATTCGGAGTATTTAGATCTTTATGATGAAATTGATGAAAGTGGGACTGAAAGAAATAAAAATCTAGATGTTGCTAAACCCAATATACTGGATTTCAAGGAATTTAATTATGGAAGTTGCTCTTTAATTGATTGTATTTCCTTTTTGCAATCCGTGCTAAATTCTCCACATGCTTATAGTCAAAAGAAAGCCTTCACCGAACATATTGTTGATGCCTTGATGCAATCTTATGAAGAAAAACTTGAGTTGAAAGTTTCTATCTGTAGAAAACTCTATGATGAGTGGGAACCAACTATTAAAATTAAAATTAAAGATCATGAGTTTTATGCTTTGTGTGATTTGGGTGCTAGTGTCTCCACTATCCCCAAAACTTTGTGTGATTTGCTAGATTTCCGCAATTTTGATGATTGCTCTCTAAACTTGCA
The DNA here is from genome assembly GCF_018294505.1 of Triticum aestivum. Lineage (NCBI taxonomy): Eukaryota > Viridiplantae > Streptophyta > Magnoliopsida > Poales > Poaceae > Triticum > Triticum aestivum. The sequence goes on from NC_057809.1 coordinate 441,614,587, forward strand.
TCTTGCGGATTGTACTATTAAGAAACCTATGGGAAGGATTAATGATTTTCTTATTGTTGCAAATAGAAATTATTTGCCCATAGATTTCATTGTTCTTGATATAGATTGCAATCCTTCTTTCCCTATTATTCTTGGTAGACCTTTCCTTAGAACAGTTGGTGCGATTATTGATATGAAGGAAGGGAATATTAGATTTCAATTTCCATTAAAAAAGGGCATGGAACACTTTCCAAGAAAGAAAATAAAATTGCCATATGAAACTATCATGAGAGACACTTATGGATTCCTACCAAAGATGGCAATACCTAGATCTATCCTCGCTTTTATGCCTAGCTAGGGGCGTTAAACGATAGCGCTTGTTGGGAGGCAACCCAATTTTATTTTTATTCCTTGCTTTTTGCTCCTGTTTAGTAATAAATAAATTATTTATCCTCTGTTTTGGTTGTGTTTTTTGTGCTTAATTAGTGTTTGTGCCAAGTAGAACCGTTGGGAAGACTTGGGGAAAGTCTTGTTGAACTTGCTGTTAAAAACAGAAACTTTAGCACTCACGAGAACTGCTGTCATTTTTATTTGGAGAGTGATATTTAGTTAATTCTTTTTTAAGATGATTAATAGATAAATTTCTCACGTACAACAATTTATTTTAGAATTTTTGGTGTTCCAGATATTGCGCTAGCTACAGATTACTACAGACTATTCTGTTTTTGACAGATTCTGTTTTTCGTGTGTTGTTTGCTTATTTTGATGAATCTGTGGTTAGTAAAATAGTTTATAATCCATAGAGAAGTTGGAATAGAGTAGGTTTAACACCAATATAAATAAATAATGAGTTCAATACAGTACCTTGAAGTGGTTTTTTGTTTTCTTTCGCTAACGGAGCTCACGAGTTTTCTACTTTAAGTTTTGTGTTGTGAAGTTTTCAAGTTTTAGGTGAATTCTTGTGATGGAGTATGGAACAAGGAGTGGCAAGAGCCTAAGCTTGGGGATGCCATGGCACCCCCAAGATAATCCAAGGACACCAAAAAGTCAAAGCTTGGGGATGCCCCGGAAGGCATCCCCTCTTTCTTCCACTTCCATCGGTAATTTACTTGGAGCTATATTTTTATTCACCAACATGATATGTGTTTTGCTTGGAGCGTCTTGTATTATTTGTGTCTTTGGTTGCTAGTGTGCCACAATCATCCTTGCTATACACACCTTTTGAGAGAGCCATACATGAATTAGAATTTGATAGAATACTCTATGTGGTTCACTTATATCTTCTTGAGCTAAGTAGTTTTGCTCCATGTGCTTCACTTATATCTTTTGAGCGCTATAATTTTGCTCTATGTGCTTCACTTAGATTTTTTAGAGCGCGGTGGTGGATTTGTTTTAAAGAAACTATTGATCTCTCATGCTTCACTTAAATTATTTTGAGAGTCTTAATAACATGGTAATTTGCTTAATAATAACATGCTTGGTATTCAAGATTTGCGAAACTTTATTTTGAGTGTGTTGAATACTAAGAAAAGTTGGATGCTTGATAATTGTTTTGAGATATGGAGGTAATAATATCAAAGTCATGCTAGTAGAGTAATTGTGAATTTCAGAAGTACTTGAGTTAAAGTTTGCAAGTCCCATAGCATGCACGTATGGTAAACGTTATGCAACAAATTTCAAACATGATGTGTTATTTGATTGTCCTCCTTATGAGTGGCAGTCGGGGATGAGCGATGGTCTTTTCCTACCAATCTATCCCCCTAGGAGCATGCGCGTAATACTTTGGTTTTTGATGGCTTGTAGATTTTTGCAATAAGTATATGAGTTCTTTATGACTAATGTTGAGTCCATGGATTATACGCACTCTCACCCTTCCATCATTGCTAGCCTCTACGGTACCATGCGTTGACCTTTCTCACATCGAGAGTTGGTGCAAACTTCGCTGGTGCATCCAAACCCCGTGATATGATACGCTCTTTCACACATAAACCTCCTTATATCTTCCTCAAAACAGCCACCATACCTACCTATTATGGCATTTCCATAGCCATTCCGAGATATATTGCCATGCAACTTTCCACCATCCAGTTTATCATGACACATCCATCATTGTCATATTGCTTAGCATGATCATGTAGTCGACATAGTATTTGTGGCAAAGCCACTGTTCATAATTTTTTCATACTTGTCACTCTTGATTCATTGCATATCCCGGTACACCGCCGGAGGCATCCATATAGAGTCATACTTTGTTCTAGTATCGAGTTGTAATCATTGAGTTGTAAATAAATAAAAGTGTGATGATCATCATTCAATAGAGCATTGTCCCAAAAAAAAGGAGAAAGGCCAAGGAAAAAAAGGCCCAAAAAAGGGGCAATGCTACTATTCCTTTTTCCACACTTGTGCTTCAAAGTAGCACCATGTTCTTCATATAGAGAGTCTCTTGAGTTATCACTTCAATATACTAGTGGGAATTTTCATTATAGAACTTGGCTTGTATATTCCAACAATGGGCCTCCGCAAGTGCCCTAGGTCTTTGTGAGCAAGCAAGGTGGATGCACACCCACTTGGTTTCTTTTGTTGAGCTTTCATACATTTATAGCTCTAGTGCATCCGTTGCATGGCAATCCCTACTCCTTGCATTAACATCAATCGATGGGCATCTCCATAGCCCATTGATGTGAGACTTTCTCCTTTTGTCTTCTCCACATAACCCCCATCATTATATTCTATTCCACCCATAGTGCTATATCCATGGCTCACGCTCATGTATTGCGTGAAAGTTTATGAGTTTGAAATTACTAAGGTATGAAACAATTGCTTGGCTTGTCATCGGGGTTGTGCATGATGAGAGCATTCTTGTGTGACAAAAATGGAGCATGACTAAACTATATGATTTTGTAGGGATGAACTTTCTTCGGCCATGTTACTTTAAGAAAACATAATTGCTTTGTTGGTTTGCTTGAAGTATTATTATTCTCTATGTCAATATGAATTTTTGTCTTGAATCTTCCTAATCTGAATATTCATACCAAAATTAAGAAGATTTGCATTGAAATTATGCCAAGTAGCACTCCGCATCAAAATTTCTCTTTTTATCATTTACCTACTCGAGGACGAGCAGGAATTAAGCTTGGGGATGCCTCATACGTCTCCAACGTATCTATAATTTTTGATTGCTCCATGCTATATTATCTACTATTTTGGACTATATTGGGCTTTATTTTCCACTTTTATATTATTTTTGGGACTAACCTATTAACCGGAGGCCCAACCCAGAATTGTTGTTTTTTGCCTATTTCAGTATTTCGGAGAAACAGAATATCAAACGGAGTCCAAACGGAATAAAACCTTCGGGAGCGTGATTTTCTCACCGAACGTGATCCAGGAGACTTGGACCCTACTCCAAGGAGTCAAAGAGGCGGTCACGAGGGTGGGGGCGCACTCACCCCCCTAGGGCACGCCCCCTGCCTCGTGGGCCCCTCGGTGCTCCACCGACGTACTCCTTCCTCCTATATATACCTACGTACCCCCAAACGATCAGAACAGGAGCCAAAAACCTAATTCCACCGCCACAACTTTCTATATCCATGAGATCCCATCTTGGGGCCTGTTTCGGAGCTCCGCCGGAGAGGGCCGTCATCATGGAGGGCTTCTACATCATCATAGCCCCTTCGATGAAGTGTGAGTAGTTTAGCTCAGACCTTCGGGTCCATAGTTAGTAGCTAGATGGATTCTTCTCTCTTTTTGGATCTCAATACAAAGTTCCCCCTCTCTTGTGGAGATCTATTCGATGTAATCTTCTTTTTGCGGTGTGTTTGTTGAGACCAATGAATTGTGGGTTTATGATCAAGTCTATCTATGAATAATATTTGAATCTTCTATGAATTCTTTTATGTATGATTGGTTATCTTTGCAAGTCTCTTCGAATTATCCATTTGGTTTGGCCAACTAGATTGGTGGTTCTTGCCATGGGAGAAGTGCTTAGCTTTGGGTTCGATATTGCGGTGTCCTTTCTCAGTGACAGATGGGGCAGCAAGGCACGTATTGCATCGTTGCCATCGAGGATAACAAGATGGGGTTTATTTCATATTGCATGAATTTATCTCTCTACATCATGTCATCTTGCTTAAAGCGTTACTCTGTTTTTAACTTAATACTCTAGATGCATGATGGATAGCGGTCGATGAGTGGAGTAATAGTAGTAGATGCAGAATCATTTCGGTCTACTTGTCACGGACGTGATGCCTATATACATGATCATGCCTAGATATTCTCATAACTATGCTCAATTCTGTCAATTGCTCAACAGTAATTTGTTCACCCACCGTAGAATACTGATGCTCTTGAGAGAAGCCACTAGTGAAACCTATGGCCCCCGGGTCTATTCTCATTATATCAATCTCCATCACTTTAATCTTGCTTTGCTTTTTTACTTTGCCTTTTACTTTTCACTTTGCATCTCTATACCAAAAATATTATATCTATCAGATCTCACTCTCGTAAGTGACCTGAAGGGATTGACAACCCCTAATCGCGTTGGTTGTGAGTAGCTATCGTTTTGTGCAGGTACGAGGGACTTGAGCGTGGCCTCCAACTGGATTGATACCTTGGTTCTCAAAAACTGAGGGAAATACTTACGCTACTCTGCTGCATCATCCTTTCCTCTTCGAGGAAATCCAACCCAAGCTCAAGAGGTAGCAGACCTCTCCAAATCCACTTTCATCAATATAATCATCATAAATAGGAGGCATGCTTTCATCATAATAAATTTGCATATCAAAACTTGGGAGACTAAAAATATCATCTTCATTAAATGTAGCATCCCCAAGCTTGTGGCTTTGCATATCATTAGCATCATGGATATTCAAGGAATTTATACTAACAACATTGCAATCATGCTCATCATTCAAATATTTAGTGCCAAACATTTTAATGCGTTCTTCTTCTAACACTTTGGCACAATTTTCCTTTCCATCATACTCACGAAAGATATTAAAAAGATGAAGCGTATGAGGCAAACTTAATTCCATTTTTTCATAATTTTCATTTATAAACTAAACTAGTGATAAAACAAGAAACTAAAAGACTCAATTGCAAGATCTAAAGATATACCTTCAAGCATTCACCTCCCCGGCAACGGCGCCAGAAAAGAGCTTGATGTCTACTACACAACCTTCTTCTTGTAGATGTTGTTGGGCCTCCAAGTGCAGAGGTTTGTAGGACAGTAGCAAATTTCCCTCAAGTGGATGACCTAAGGTTTATCAACCCGTAGGAGGCATAGGATGAAGATGGTCTCTCTCAAGCAATCCTGCAACCAAATAACAAAGAGTCTCTTGCGTCCCCGACACACCCAATACAATGGTAAATTGTATAGGTGCACTAGTTCGGCGAAGAGATGGTGATACAAGTGGTATATGGATGGTAGATAAAGGTATTTGTAATCTGAAAATATAAAAACAGCAAGGTAACTAATGATAAAAGTGAGCGTGAACGGTATTGCAATGCTAGTAAACAAGGCCTAGGGTTCATACTTTCACTAGTGCAAGTCCTCTCAACAATAATAACATAATTGGATCACATAACTATCCCTCAATATGCAACAAAGAGTCACCCAAAGTGACTAATAGCGGAGAACAAATGAAGAGATTATGGTAGGGTAAGAAACCACCTCAAAGTTATTCTTTCCAATCAATCCGTTAGGCTATTCCTATAATTGTCACAAACTGCCCTAGAGTTCGTACTAGAATAACACCTTAAGACACAAATCAACCAAAACCCTAATGTCACGTAGATACTCCAATGTCACCTCAAGTATCTGTGGGTATGATTATACGATATGCATCACACAATCTCAGATTCATCTATTCAACCAACACATAGAACCTCAAAGAGTGCCCCAAAGTTTCTACCGGAGAATCACGACGAAAACATGTGCCAACCCCTATGCATAGGTTCATGGGCGGAACCCGCAAGTTGATCACCAAAACATACATCAAGTGAATCACGTGATATCCCATTGTCACCACAGATACGCACGGCAAGACATACATCAAGTGTTCTCAAATCTTTAAAGACTCAATCCGATAAGATTACTTCAGAGGGGAAACTCAATCCATTACAAGAGAGTAGAGGGGGGACATCATAGGATCCAAATATAATAGCAAAGCTCGCGATACATCAAGATCGTATCACCTCAAGAACACAAGAGAGAGAGATCAAACACATAGCTACTGGTACATACCCTCAGCCTCGAGGGAGAACTACCCCCTCCTCGTCATGGAGAGCACCGGGATGATGAAGATGGCCACCGAAGAGGGATTCCCCCTCCGGCAGGGTGCCGGAACGGGTCTAGATTGGCTTTCGGTGGCTACGAAGGCTTCTGGCGGCGGAACTCCTGATCTATTGTGCTCCCCGATGGTTTTAGGGTATATGGATATATATATATATAGGCGGAAGAAATACATCAGGGGAGCCATGAGGGGCCCACGAGGGTGGAGGGCACGCCCAGGGGGTGGGCGCCCCCTGCCTCGTGGCTTCCTCGTTGATCCCCTAACGTGCACTCCAAGTCTCATGTATTGCTTTCTTTCCAAAAATAACTTTTCCGAAGGTTTCATTCCGTTTGGACTCCGTTTGATATTCCTTTTCTGCGAAACACTAAAACAAGGGGAAAACAGAAACTGGCACTGGGCTTTGGGTTAATAGGTTAGTCCCAAAAATCATATAAAATAGCATGTAAATGCATATAAAACATCCAAGGTTGATAATATAATAGCATGGAACAATCAAAAATTATAGATACGTTGGAGACGTATCAAAACGCGCCAACAAAAGAATATACAAAATTGAGAGCACTTCAGAAGGCACTAGGCCTTTCTAGGACGGGCCCCGCAAGCACCCGAACAAGCTGATGAGACCTCAGTTGTGTCAACGATAGATGCTTCATCCCTAGATGTATGGCACTATAGTGCGCAAGGCAGTCCTCTGACATCTTCATTGCATCTTTGACTTCAAGTCAGAGCGGAGCTGAAGCAAGCCTTTCCGCTTTAAATTTAGACTGAAGAAGTCGAACTAATTGAGGCAGCGACTGCATAGAGGTTGTCTCACACCTGCTGGTGAGTAGCTTCAACTCAATGTCTTCATCAAGACAGGACCTTGGGGTCATCTCGCTGTCCTCAATATGGGTTGGCTCACTATCTTCCCTAAAGTTCTGCCTGGCATAAGAGATACGAATCTGAAAGAGAAACAAGGAGACACGTAATAGGTTTCACAATTATATAAATAAATAAATAGATCTGTTATGCATAAAGAACATGTTTTTACAACTACAATTTAAAACTGGTAGTTGTTGCAAACATCCAGTCAGATGTAAATAGCAAAGTAAACAGGAGTGGAGGAAATGATGCCTATCCAAATCTATACTAGAACAAAGTTTGAAGGCTTGAGAAGGATGAACTTACATTACATGTTAACATGGGCTGGACAAAGCCCTTCTCCATGTTGATGGAAGGATAATTCAATAAATTCCCCAAAGAAAATTCTTTATAAGCGTTGCCATTATTCTACATTTTGCATAGAGTAAATATAGATCAAATAATATTGGAAGAAACAGAGGATAATGGAGCTCGGGTGCAGACTGATGATACATAATCAAATAGCAATTAATTAAGTACATGGTTACAAGGCAAAAGGTACTGACAAGAGGAATGCAGACATCAACGTGTACAATGGCATTGGCTTTATTCAACATTTTGGTAAGAGTAAATGTAGATATGATAATTTGGAGAAAGTGGAGGGCAGGGTAGATAAGATGCAGAGTAATGCCAAATGGATGTATCTAGCACTATTAAGTTCTAAATACATCCAACTGATCAACAATTAATTCGATACAGAGCAAGTAAATGACAATAGGTACTTACATGAGAAATCCAAAACATCATAACCATTGTGTTAATTCTACATTTATCTAAGAGTAAATATAGATCTTAGAATTTCAAGCAAATGGATGATAAAGAAGCGAACATTTATAGTGATGCTACATAATCAAACAGCAATGAGTGTAATTATGTTGACAAATGGCAAAAGGTACTGACAAGAGCAATGCATAGCCCAGTATTGTTGTGAGATCCTATGATCCTTTGAGCAAGGAGATTCATATGAAATTAGTTTTCATACAAGAGAGAAGGTAAGGCACATGTAGAATATTAGGAGTTCAAATTTAAATTGATATCATACACAGTACCTGACGCTGGGCTCTCAGCAGTTCTAATAGGGGTTTGACCAGTGGAGTAGGGGTAAAGTGTGGTACAGTTAGGCATGTGTTTTATGTGGTTGTTGGTCTATATGATTTAACATGTATCACTACCTTTTCCAAATACCTAGTTTGTACTCCTTGAGGATCTGCACTCACCCTCTTCGTTTTGGACTTCTATTACGAAAGAACAACATTTGACGGGAAAAACATAGTATGACGACACATGGAACTGGTACAGAAAATGTATAGGTATGGCATATACTCATATATGATGCTTAAACTAAGCAGATGGTGTAGAAAAGTAGAACTAATGCAAGAGGTCAGATTCAAAATATGTGCGACCAATACAACCTTGCCAAGTTAGAGCAAGCACCTTGATGGGTGAATAAGATAGGCCATCCTCCATCATGCCAAGTTTGTTAGCCAGTGGATTGTTCCGCAATATTCCTCTCGTGCGCCCATTCTCATATTCATTTTGATAATGTTCAATACCTGACATGCATGAAAACATAAAAACAAGTGAGATTATCTTTCTAATGCAGAAGTGATTCTAATCCAATACTGCCTCCCTGTAAACTCCTTTGTGCTATCTCTGCAATTATTCTGAGAGATGCCATGCATGTTGTAATTTGGTGTGTGCATTAATATAATGTGGCCTACTACTCAAAATATGAGAGCTCCAGAAGTGATGATACTTCGCAGATGATAGCTTCAACATATAGTAAAGAAGAACAAGTCGACTTGACCTGACATATTCAAAATATACTAAGGGAGAACAACTCGACCTGACCAGTCGACCGCAAATGTCTCTGCTACTCTTCCCAACAAGGAACATACTTATTAAAGAAGAGAAGACGATCATCTTAAAGAAGAGCACAAGAGCAAGTAGATTGAAGATATTACAAGTCTTTCTATACATATGTGGCTCACATGCATTTCGAAACTAAAGTAGGAACATTTAGCTGACCAGTTAAACATCTCTCAGTTTTACTAATATCAGCATAACATCATATTTGAATTTGTACAACTAAGCTTGTTTTGCTCGATGGGTAGAGCAGTGCTATTATGACACGAACCATTTAGCCTGATCGTGGTCATCATAAAATGGGGAAACCGTAACCATGTTGAGTATAGTGTTGACCATGGCAGTGGGATGGCAGATCTGAAGCTGCAAACCGTGCAAAGGGTAGTTAGCAACCGATGTTTGCTTTGAAATAACAACTAAGATTTGGTATGGACAAGAAAGTACAGTCAACAAGTGATAAAGAAATGCAATTCTGATGTCTCTCTATATGTCGCGACATGCATTTGGAAACTCAAGTGGGACCTTTAGCTAACCATTAAATGCGTCTGTTAAGTAATATCAGTATCATATCACAATCATATTTGAACAACTAAGCTTTGGAATTTTGAGTGTTGTGTGCTACCTCTTGAGCACTGCGTTGGTTTTCCCTTGAAGAGGAAATGGTGATGCAGCAAAGTAGCGTAAGTATTTCCCTTAGTTTTTGAGAACCAAGGTATCTATCCAGTAGGAGGCCACACGCAAGTCCCTCGTACCTACACAAACAAATAAGAACCTCGCAACCAACGCGATAAAGGGGTTGTCAACCCTTCACAGTCACTTACGAGAGTGAGATATGATAGAGATAATAATAATACGATAAATATTTTTGGTATTTGATATAGATTGAAAGTCAAGATTGCAAAATAAAATAGATTGGAAACTTATATGATGGAAAATAGACCCGGGGGTCATTGGTTTCACTAGTGGCTTCTCTCAAGATAGCATAAGTATTACGGTGGGTGAACAAATTACTGTCGAGCAATTGATAGAAAAGCGAATAATTATGAGAATATCTAGGCATGATCATGTATATAGGCATCACGTCCGTGACAAGTAGACCGACTCCTTCCTGCATCTACTACTATGACTCCACACATCTACCGCTATCCAGCATGCATCTAGAGTATTAAGTTCATAAGAACAGAGTAACACATTAGGTAAGATGACACGATGTAGAGGGACAAACTCAAGCAATATGATATAAACCCCATCTTTTTATCCTTGATGGCAACAATACAATACGTGTCGTTTCCCTTTCTGTCACTAGGATCGAACACCCCAAGATTGAACCCAAAGCTAAGCACTTCTCCCATTGCAAGAAAGATCAATCTAGTAGGCCAAACCAAACTGATAATTCGAAGAGACTTGCAAAGATAACCAATCATACATAAAAGATTTCAGAGAAGAATCAAATATTGTTCATAGATAGACTTGATCATAAACCCACAATTCATCGGATCTCAACAAACACACCGCAAAAAGAGTTACATCGAATAGATCTCCAAGAAGATCGAGGAGAACTTTGTATTGAGATTCAAAGAGAGAGAATAAGCCATCTAGCTAATAACTATGGACCCGAAGGTCTAAAGTAAACTACTCACACATCATCGGAGGAGCCATGGAGTTGATGTAGAGGCCCTCCGTGACTGTTGCCCCCTCCGGCAGAGCTCCGGAAAAGTCCCCAAGATGGGATCTCTTGGGTACAGAAGGTTGCGGTGGTGGAAATAGGGTTTCGTGGTGCTCCTGGATGTTTTCAGGATATATGAGTATATATAGGAGGAAGAAGTAGGTCGGTTGAGCCACGAGGGGCCCACAAGGGGGGACGGCGCGCCCCCTGCCTCGTGGACTCCTCGTCTGTTTCTTGATGTCCACTCCAAGTCCTCTGGATCACATTTGTTCCAAAAATCATGTTCCCGAAGGTTTCATTCTGCTTGGATTCTATTTGATGTTCCTTTTCTGCGAAACACTGAAATAGGCAAAAAAACAGCAATTTGCACCGGGCCTTGGGTTAATAGGTTATTCCCAAAAATATTATAAAAGTGTAAAATAAAGCCCATTAACAACCAAAACAGAGAATATAATAGCATGGAACAATAAAAAATTATAGATACGTTCGAGACGTATCATTGTGTTGTTTAGCTTGAAGGGTGGAGTAATGCTAGTACGATAGAAAGCAGTAGAGTAGATAAAAGGGGAAAACCATGAGCATCAAGAGTAAAATTAGGAAAGTGGAACTAGCTGGACCAGTGGGTGGCGCACATGATTTTCGAAAAGAATATAGGAACATTAGGTGACCAATTAAACATTCTCTGTTTTAGTAATATGAGCATCATATCATATTCGTATTTCAACAACTAAGCTTTGGAATTATGAGTGGCATGTTGTTTCGCTTGATGGGTTGAGATCTTGAGGAGTAGTGCTAGCACGACATGAAGCACCTACGATGATGGTAGTGAATATAAAGGGGGAAACCATAAGCTTTACGAGTATAGTGACCGTACCATGGCGAAACTGAAGGTGCAAACCGGACAAAGCTACCTCGCAACCAATGTTTGCTTTCAACCAGCCACTATGATTTGGAACGGACAAGAAAAGTACAGTGAACAATTTATGATCTATTTCCGGGTGAGATCAATAACTTAAGCACATGTGGAAGAGTACCACCTCTCTTGCGACGCCGTGTAGGCCCCTGCTGATACGTTGAGGGTGCTGCGGGTGCGACGGCTATCGGCAGCGGGGAAGAAGACTTTAGACGGCAGATGGCCGGTTCGGGGGATAAATCATGTTGTCGTGGACGAGGTGGTCGTAAGAGCGGCAATGGCAATGTGGACGACAGCGCCGATGAAGCGAGAGGACGCGATATAAGGATCCTGGTCCGGTACCGTGGATGAGAGACGTCCATCTCTTGTAGTGGACGACGGGGTAGGGGTAGCAGCTCCGACATGGTGGAGGATGGGGAGGCGGGCGGAGGAGGCTGGCTGCAGTGGGGAGGTTGTTGTGGCGCCGACGGTGTATGAATGGGGAAATGGATGGGGGATCTCAAACTTTGGGACGCCCTTGTCTGAAATGTGGGAAAGTTACAAACTTATCCACCGCTTAAAATTTCGGACATCACGTCGGTTGTGGATAGGACGGTAATCTCGCATCTCCCAAATATTTGTCGGTGGAGATTTTGGGCGAGGAGAGGGTGTTTTGTCGCCCACAGTTGTCGCCCATGGTGTATGAACGAGGCTAACAGGTAGGGCGGTTGTGTCACGTCTGAGTGAAGTTACACATCTGCCCCTATTTAAAATATTTGCCTACATCGATTTCGGACGAGGGAGTTTGTTTTGCCGCCCACCGTGTATGAATGAGGAAATGGAGGGAGAGACACATGTCTTTCACACGAGCTTGAATCAAATGTGTATTGCCACCCACGTTTGGCGCCCACCGCGTCTGAATGGGCTCAGAGGCGGTCGTGTCACGTCTGATTGAAGTTTCTAGTCTACCCCTATCGACAGCAGTGTAAATCCGGTCGGTAAGGATGTAAGTGTCAGTGGTAGATAGTAATTTGCATCTCGCAAACACTTTCTTTGGGAAGCCCGCAAATGATAGTGGGTGTTTAGCTACTTCATTCAAAACTTGGGAGAATTAGCATTCACGTTTGCCCTGGGCCCTAGCAACTAAATTCAAATCCAATTTGTATTCGATTATGAATATCCACAGATAATTCTACGTTTTGTTATTTATTTCTTCAAAACCACAACAAAGATTTATTCCACCTTTATATATGATTATGATTTAGAAATGACGTGATCTTCGAATTCATTAGGTTGGATACACTTTGAGTCAAACAGTTAGTTCATCCAATACAATATGCTCACACGAAAAAACAGTTCACCTTATGTCAATCATACAAGTACTGAGGATTACCTCGCCTAAAAAACTCGGACCATTACAACACATGAACAACATAGGGGGTCTTACAACATAATCCATTCAGAGACATGATACAACATGCAAGTACAATAATCTAATGACAATTTCAACAGGTATCTAAAGAAGAACTGGAATGACCCTGGGCTTCAGATAGCAGAAACAGCAGCACCTCCTCCGTCTTCAAATGCAACATTCTTACTTCCTCCAATTCTTGGGTTGCTTGCATAATGCGTGGGGCTAGTTGCATAATTTCCAGCCTCAAGATCAAGATTACCTCATTCATGAAAGCCACACCATCTTTTCTGCCTCTAGTAGAACCTCAAGAACTATAATATTTGCGCTCAGACTGCTCTCCAGCGGTGTTGCCTATGAACTGCTACCATCTAGTAACATGGATGGCGCACCGCTTCCACAAATAGATTCTAGGGCTGCACATTGTGTCCTAGTGCGAACGGCATCCTGAAAGGTTTCCGCTGGACATAAGTAAGAGATAGTTAACGCATGATCCAGGCAGTAAGCTTACATGGTAAACGACAAACGAATTATTGCCGAGCATGGCAAGCTATATTTAAATGGTTCGAAGCAGCATCAGCCGAAAATAAATTAAAATGGTAAGATGAAACTTGAAAGGGAGTGTACCACCACTATATTTAAGTTGCCAAGGCATCTAAGTAGTTGAAATAATCTGAAAAAGCACTTAACAGTGTGGCCTCATATAAACTACGAAGACAGTCTTGTGATGAAGTTCAGAGGAAAAGTTAAGGACTCAAATGAACTAGGCATGCATTTCTTTACGATAGTACAACAGGCACTGCTGACATATTGGCCAACTCAGGTATAGCCTAACAAGCAACAAACAAGCATTCGAATCAAGCAATACAGCAAAGCAGACAACTGAACTATTTGTAATTCTGTGGGATTACAGGTTGAGGGCACAAGCCAAGAAAGTAGCCCACACGCATTACATTTCACATGTACTAAAACACACTGGCTTACCATATGTTGCTGTGAAGCCTCGCTGCTATTGCAATGTTCTTTGAAGATACCGTCAGCATCCCGTGGTTGCAAATCTAGTTGTTGTAGTTTATCCTGCACCCTCTATTTAGGTAAAATTAATTTTAATCGCATGCACTGGTTCGAATTGATCATCAATGGTTCATCTAAACTAATGAAAGAAGGGTGTGTGCGTACATGAAAATATATGTGCTTCACTCTATTTTTATGCTTGCTCAAGGTGCCAGCCCCAAAAGAACAAATATTTTTCTTGATGAGGTTGGCAGCTCCATAATTAATAGAAGCATCAAATTAGTCATGCAACTTGGGAAGATCAAGAACACACATAAAATTAATGAACAGAGGCTCGGAGCAGTGATGTAATAGCTAGCATCAGAAAATGTAGGGTAAAATGAACAAAAAGCAGTGGAACCACATGCTAGTTTGCTGATGTGTAATTAAGCATAGAGAACATGAAGCAGTCTGATGGAACCAACAGGTGGCATCAAAACAACACCATTATCATAAATATAGCATGCCAGAAGTAAAATAGTAAGCAGTGATATCTAGGAAGTACAATAATACTCAGGACAAAACTAAAGCATATTAACTATATGTTCACTGGTATGTAATTTAGCACATGTAACATGTTCACTGCCAGAAGTATGGCCCTACAGGTGCAAGCAGAATAATGCGTCTCATGAAAAATTGAATGATGCCCTGAAGAAATTCAAAGGTGCGGTGCTTATGCTAAGAAAGTGAACGTAGGCACCAGCCGTTGGATAATAGTACCTGATTCTCGGCGGCGTATGGGTATCGTTGTCATACTTGATAACTAAGGATCATCGATGGTGCTCGTGTTGCGGTTGAGTTTGGGCCGGCTATCGCCGTTGCTGAAGTGGCTCCGGTGCTTCGGTTGCGGCGCCTGTCGACATACAAGAAAGTTCATCTGTGGTAAGTGAACAGTTGCACGATAAAGAAGAGAACAACCGAAGTAGTACAAATCGAAATAACCTGATGAGGTTGCGGCGTTAGTAAAGCAGGGCTGGTGGAGTTGAATATGGTGTCCGTGGAGTGGATCCGGGCGGTTGACGAAGGCTTTGGCACGCGTGGTGTACAGTGCTGTCGGTGATGCGGATCTGTTGCGGCGGACGAGGGCTTGTATGAAGGGCTAGCGATGGGGCGGGCGAGGGAGTCAGTGAAGGCCTACACTATGGTGGCCGGGGGTGCCGGTTAAGTAGATCCGGTGTGGTGGGCCATGATGGCGGTCAAGGAGATCTGGAGCGGTGGACAAGCCAGTCGCTGAAGCGGCTCCGGTGAAGTGGTGAGTTGGCAGTTGGGGGTTCCAAGGTGCAGAAGGTAGATCCGGCGGGGTGTGAGGTCCACTGCTGTGACGGATGACTAGATTCCGCGGCTTGCCGTGGTTGGGGGGTCGGGGAGGGGAAGGGGAGGGGCTCTGGGGAAGAATGTTGGGGGCAGAGAGGGGAAAACAATGGAGTTACCAGCGCAGCCCTTTTCCGCTCATGTGGCAGGGGTAAAACAGGAATATCGCAGGGCTAAACTTTCGGGCGCGAGATATTTCAATGTGAGCGGGAAGTTTGAAAGCTTTTGACACCTAAATTATAAGTGTTCTGCTCTTGTACGGCCGACTATGATATCATGGCCGAGAATTTATTTGTTTTGCACGCAAAAAAGAGTGCATGTTTTGAAAATCAAAGTCTCCAACTCGAAACTTAGATTGTCCATTCAATTCAAATATGGATCATTGAGCTAGTATAAGCAAATATCATCATATGGTCCAATTCAAATGAAATTCCAAATGTGTTTATCCTAAATATGATGACAAAAGCAAAAATGTGTATGTGTATGAATAAAGTGGATGATTATAAAGTTTGAACATGCCCGTATGTGTATATCTCTAGGTTTGATATATGAATTTGAAATCACGAAATCCCGGCTTAAAAAATGTACCTCCGTTTAAATGATTTACAAAAGCTAATGATGGAGTCGAATTCCAAAATTCCAATCTTAGGTTTGTAATTCTGGTACATCAAGATATATCACGCGTGTTCAAAAGGATCGTTATCTCATAGTCCAAACTGTGAAACAAATTGATCAACCATGAGTGCACACACTATTGACCATATACATCTCAATTATGCTAAAGTCCAAATATAGACACATCACTCTTTATCTGAAGCCACCCCCCCACACACAAGTCGTTCTCTCCCCTAGACACGAACACACAAGCACATTTACTCCCCCTCTCTTCCAAAGTCCAGACCCCAATATAGGTCTCTATCACTTTGTCTCTCGGGCATGCACACATCTCTTACCCCACTCTCTAGGTCTCCCGACATCTCTCTTTCCCAAGCACACGCACTATGTAGAGTGTATCTTTCCCATACACACAAAACGTCGCCCCCAAACATCTATCTCCCTAGTTATGTGGTTCTCGCACACTCACCTCACACCCCACCCCACTGCAAACAAGCGCACTTTGTCTCCTTATGCACCACTCTCCTCTTTCTATCTCTCCCACATGCGGACCCGCCCCAGCTCCTTCCCTATATACATATATGTCGTGACTCTTTCCATAGCTCCCTAATGTATCATCGTTCTCAATCGCGCATGTTGTTCTCTACACCATCTATTCTGGATCTCTCATGAAGTCCCTATCACACACACGATGACTCGCTTCCCTTGCGTCTCCATACATAGGCCAATGTCGAACAACATCAACATTGTCTCCCTATCTATACGCCACTTATGGACACAAACGACCCCTCTCTCCCCCCTCTCTTCATCTCTCTCTCTCTCTGTCTCTACCTCTCTCTCTCTCCGTCGCTAGCTCTCTCTCTCTCGCTCGCTCGCTCTCTCTCTCTCGCACCCCTCTCCCACACACTAGATGTCTCTTCCAAATAGTCTGCTCCCCGCCCACACCCATGCTATCCCGCTACTACACATGCCTTTGTCTCTCTTTGACACACATGTCATACCGTTCCTCTTCCCTTATACTAGGTTTACTTCATTAGTGGTCTCTCTACTCCACATACACACACTCCCTCTCAAACACAAACGCGCGCACAAACACACACAGACACGCACAAACACCCATCTATCTGGATCCTTCTTTTAAGACACACACCCTTGCATATTCACTCTAGCTCTAGGTATGTATATATCCCCCCTCTCTAGCTCAGATGCACACAAAAATTCTCCATCTCTCTAACTCACGCATCTCTCCCCATGTCCGCATGTGTATCTCACACACTCACACTCTAATTATGTCTATGTGTCTCCACGTTACACAACACAAAGCCCCATGTACATGCCTCTCTCTATCCTCCACACACATAGACACAAAGAATCTCTTATCATTGCCTCAATCTCTAGACATATCACACACGCACACTGTCTCTCTCTCTCTCGCAAACACGCTCAACAAGGGTTTCCCCACTAATAACTTACTATCTATTCATCAACAGTCGTGGCAGTACGGCCAACACGAGACATGAAAAAGAATAAATCTACACGTGTGTAGACCACCTAGTATGACTACTAGGACAAGAGCAAGCTGAAAGCACGCGGCCGTCACCCCCTCCTTATTAGCGACGGAAAAACCTTTGTTTTATACAGTCGAGAAGTTATTGTGCTGAGGCCCCACATGTTGAGCCGTTGAATAGAATGTAGATCCTAGTTTACGGAAACAAGTATCGGTAATACGTCTGTATCTCCATACTTATATTTCTTCTCTTATAAAAAAACGAGTTGGTGATGATGGTATGCGTGCCATCTTGCAATATAGTCCGTCTGATCTATATCTGGCAGATGGAAATTAAACTAAAAGATACTCGCACCTCTCTCCACATTTGAAGACAAGGCCTTTCCCTCGTTCATCCTTATCTCCAACAACCTCATTGTTGAGCAATTAAAAAAGGAAGCCTCTGGAACAAACTGGCCTGGTGGCCGTTGCCGGCGTCGTCCATCCCCATGCCTCCGCTCTGTCCGACCACCAATCACGACCACGCCCCACTCCTCTTCACCTTATCTCCTCTTTCTCGAGATATCATTAGTTTTTACACATGGGATTACTCCCGCATGGGTCAATCACAACAAAGTGTTCTATAAAAAATGCATCATGATGTTCTGTGCAGTGCACGGACATCTTGCTAGTACCCCTACAGAAGGCTAAGTTGGTGATGATGGTGTGTCTGCCATCCGTCATTTCTGACCATTAGATCTACATCTAACGACTTTGAGGTAAGTTGTTGCCTTTTCTCACCAACATCCCACTTCTCTACCAATTTGCAGAAAAAACCCATAATTAGTATCTTAAAACCAACCACAGCCCTCCCTCACCTCACCAAAAGAGCCCAAGGAATATATTCCGATTGAAACATAATATATCTCTAGTGATATATGTATATCAAAATTAGAGTGTTTTGTATCAAGTTTGTGAATAAGTATTATTCTAATTATGATCCGTTGCAGCGCACGTGAACATTGCTAGTATTTCCAACCATGCAAAAAATGCTAGTATTTCCATAGTTTCGAGTTTCCCATCAAGATATTAGTCACTCATGGTTGATATTTACTTTCAATCACGTACACATAGGCACTATGTAACTAGCCTTGCTTATTGGCTTCCAAAGCTTAACTTTCACTCCTACTTACAATATGTAGAGTATTTAACAAAAAACTACCACTTTCAACCAGCCCTAGGAAGAAACTATTGTACAAAAAATAGCAAAAACATACCCAAAATTTCTTAATCCGTGCCAAAAACTACTACCTAGTGCTGATTAGGCTCGTTTAAACCTGTTTATGACAGGGTTGGCCCACACGTCTGTGCTGATGAGACAGCTTAAACCAACACATTTTGTTTGACCGTTGACATGAGGGACCCACATCTGACCTTCTATCCTGTTATCCCCCCCCCCCTAAATCATTATTTTTCCTGAACATTACTTCAAATAGTACTGATGTGTGTTCATTGGTGGCGCCGGTGATGAGCGAGTTGGCCGTCGCTCCGCCGGACGGGCCGGACTCCGCGCTGGCCTCCGCACGGGTTGGCAGGCTGGCCCGAGCGTGACTCACGCGCGAGCAAGCCGCCGCGCTGGCCTTCGCTCGAGCTAGATGGCTGGCCTTAGCGCGGCGTGCGCGAGCAAACTGCCGCATCACCGTGTCAATCAAGTTAGCAAATCTTGCAGACAAGCAGCTGGACGGAGCTATCTTAGCTAACTAGCGGCCGCGAGCGCCGGACGGAGCTGGCATCCGGGCTGCCGCGAGATGGGCTCCGCACCGCCGGCGGTTTTGACCTTGCCTTCTGCCGGTGGCGGTAGCTGTGTCCCATGGCCGAGGATGACTAGGTGGATGGGCCGAAGGTAGGAGGTCACTCGGGGGTTTTTGTGCAGATTGACATGTAGGTCCCACAAGTCATAACGCCTAACTTGTCGGTCGAATAGATGGCGTTGACTTAAGGGGCGACATGGGTTGAAATGTGCCTATAACGGCACTTTGTAGAGTAGTCGTTTCTTGGTAGGGCTAGTTGGTAAGGGCATGTACAATGGTTGATAAGGTAGTCTTATCTTAAGTCTGCCACGTATGCAAGTGGTAGTAGTTTCTTGGAAATATTAGTGGTTTCTTGTAAGGAACAATGTACTACTAGCGACAAAAGGCGATTCTAGATTGTGTTGACTACTCCAATGAGTACTACTAGTGGTCGCGGGAGTGTATACCTCGTCTTGTGGGTTCGATCTCGGCCGAACGCACGGCAGCCTTTTTTTTAAATAGTAAATTTGCTGCGAGCCAATATTGTACATGGGTAGTTTGAGTTTTGAAGTCGAACGGACGTGTCGTACCACAATCTAGGTGCACTAGATAGCCCAGCCACGTGAACGGGTTTTCCTTCCCATCATCTCGTGGCCCGCGTGCTCGCGCTAGCCGCACCTTGCTTGCAGCTTCCTCATCAGCTAGTAGCATATTTAAACTAGCGCCTCCCAATTAAGCCCGAGGAGCCAAAAAAGCCTGGCGCGGCATTGGGAACTATGCAATATGACTCTGTACGTAAAGTGCTAGTACTCTACTACTATGTAGCTTGTGGCGTTGCACACATGGACTTCACTCCATTATCAGCTCTATAAAAGAAATTCCTCTTGACATGATTTTTTTGTTTTGAAACGGAGGCAAAAGCTTTGCCTCATCTCATTCATAAAGAAGGAACTACTAACAAAGTTCGACGAGATCCAATACACCTCCACAAATGGAAGCGAAAAGCCTAGTCTCGCTGTATCAAATAACTCAAATGTTCTGCCCCCGCAGTAACCGTCGCTAATAAACAGGCTGCTAGTGTGTGCGCGAGAGGAGCGGCTGCATAGGCCAGCTACGCGCATGAATAGAGCACTGAGAGTACCCACTACGCAGGTGTACTTTCCCTGCATTGATAGTACAATGATGGTTCTAGAAAACAGTACTACCCTCCACTTCCAACTGTAGCTCCTTGGCCCTAAGATTCAAGAGTTCAAAACGGGTGCACTATACTAGAAGTACAGTACATCGCACTACTAGTTGAGAAAGTAGTACTCTACTAGTACTGCTATAGTACGAGTATGTAGTAAATAATAGCCTCACCCCTACGCTTAGGAACGATCGAGGAGCTACAGTTGGAAGGGACGAGGCCCTGCGGTTACTACGCTCTTATCTCCTCCTCGCCAGTTCCCCTATGGATTCGCCAGGCGGTTCTCCTCCTCGTCGGGGCTGGGAGACCTTGGACGATGATCCTCTGGGAGAAATTGCACGCCGCTCTGACATCCTCACCGGCACAAGACTCGGTGCTTCCCGCACCAACTTTTTCAAGACGGTGCTTAAACATGCTTGGGAAAAGGCCATGCTAGTTGGTCTTCCATGCATCCTCAAGGAGAAGATTCTTCAATGGGACTGAGGGAGTCTTGGATTAGGGGGTCTCCGGACAGCCGGACTATATCGTTTGGCCGGACTGTTGGACTATGAAAATACAAGATTGAAGACTTCGTCTCGTGTCCGGATGGGACTCTCCTTGGCGTGGAAGGCAAGCTAGGCAATACGGATATGGATATCTCCTCCTTTGTAACCGACCTTGTGTAACCCTAACCCTCTCCGGTGTCTATATAAACCGGAGGGTTTAGTCCATAGGACAACATACAATCATACCATAGGCTAGCTTCTAGGGTTTAGCCTATCCGATCTCGTGGTAGATCAACTCTTGTAATACCCATATCATCAAGAATAAATCAAGCAGGACGTAGGGTTTTACCTCCATCAAGAGGGCCCGAACCTGGGTAAAACATCGTGTCCACTGCCTCCTGTTACCATCGGGACCCCCTACCCGAGATCCGCCGGTTTTGACACCGACATTGGTGCTTTCATTGAGAGTTCCTCTGTGTCATCGCCGTTAGGCTTGATGGCTTCTATGATCATCGATAGCGATGCAGTCCAGGGTGAGAATTTTCTCCTCGGATAGATCTTTGTGTTCGGCGGCTTTGCACTGCGGGCCAACTCGCTTGGCCATCTGGAGCAGATCAAAAGTTACGCCCCTGGCCACCAGGTCAGGTTTGGAAGCTTAAACTACACGGCTGATATCCACGGAGACTTGATCTTCGACGGATTCGAGCCTCTGCCTTGTGCGTCACGCGGTCATGATGAGTACGATTTAGCTCTACCATCAGACAGTGTTCAGGAGATCGCACCACCAGCCGCTCCAACCCTTAATTCGGAGACAGTTGCGCCGTCCATGGACGGGTGGATGGACCTCGCCATGGAGGCCTTACCCTCAGCGGCGATCGAGCCGAACATCGACCTTACCCTACATGAGAGTCATGTTGTCAGACTGTTGGATCCTTCTCCGGCCACGGACTCCGAACCGCCTGCGCCCATTCCCAGTGAATCCGATTGGGCACCGATCATGGAGTTTACCTCTGCGGATATTTTTCAGCACTCGCCCTTTGGCGACATACTGAACTCATTAAGGTCTCTCTCCTTGTCAGGAGGATCCTGGCCGAACTATGTCCGGCAGGATTGGGAGGCAGATGACGAAGAAATTCGCTGCCCACCCACCACCCACTTAGTAGACACTGTCGATGACTTAACCGACATGCTCGACTTCGACTCCGAAGACATCGACGGTATGGACGACGATGCGGGAGACAAAGAGGAACCACTGCCCACAGGGCACTGGACAGCCACCTCATCATACGATATATACATGGTGGACACACCCAAAGAAGGCAATGGCGACGAGACAACGGAGGATGACCCCTCCAAGAAGCAACCCAAGCGCCGACGTCAGCGGCGCCGCTCTAAGTCCCGCCAAAGCAAAAGTGGTGATACTGGCATAGGAGATAATAACACTCCGGATAGTGCCGAAGATGGCAACAATCCCCTCCAGCACGATTTAGGGCAGGAGGATGGAGAAGCCAGCTCTCCAGAAGGAGCGGCAGACGGAGAGGCGGAGGACGATAATCACATGCCTCCCTCCGAAGACGAGGCAAGCCTCAACGATGACGAATTCGTCGTGCCAGAGGATCCCGTCGAACAAGAGCGCTTCAAGCGCCGGCTTATAGCCACGGCAAATAGCCTTCATAAAAAGCAGCAGTAGCTTCAAGCTGATCAAGATCTGCTAGCTGACAGATGGACTGAAGTCCTGGCGGTCGAGGAATATAAACTCGAACGCCCCTCCAAGAGTTACCCAAAATGCAGGTTGCTACCCCGACTGGAGGAAGAAGCGTATGACATGACTGGCCGGCCACCTCGTGGCCGCGACTGAGAGGCATTCCAGCCAAAAGCTCAGCCTGCACCCCGACGCCATTCTAATAAAAAGGCATGGAGAAATACGCCAGACCTGCGAGATGTATTGGAGGACAAAGCAAAACACGCAAGATCGATCTACGGATCGCGGGGGCGCGCCACTACGCGAGACGATAATCGTCACGCCGGATACAGTAAAAGTAAATCCGTCTGGGCCGAGCACAGCGGGCAAGACTCATTGGAGGTGCATCGCGATATAGCCCAGTACAGAGGCGCCGCACACCCCTTATGCTTCATAGACGAAGTAATGGATCATCAAATCCCAGAGGGTTTCAAACCCGTAAATATAGAATCATACGACGGCACAACAGATCCTGCGGTATGGATTGAGGATTTCCTCCTGCATATCCACATGGCACGTGGTGATTATCTACGCACCATTAAATACCTCCCACTCAAACTAAAAGGACCAGCTCAGCATTGGCTCAATAGCCTGCTAGCAGAGTCCATTGGTTGTTGGGAAGATCTAGAAGCCGCATTCCTCGACAAGTTTTAGGGCACTTATGTGCGACCACCAGATGCCGATGACTTGAGCCACATAATTCAGCAGCCAGAGGAATCGCCCAGGCAATTCTGGACACGGTTCCTAACAAACAAAAATCAAATTGTCGACTGTCCGGATGCAGAGGCCCTAGCAGCTTTTAAACACAACATCCGCGACGAGTGGCTAGTCCGGCACCTTGGTCAGGAAAAGCTGAAATCTATGGCAGCCCTCACGACACTCATGACCCGCTTTTATGCGGGAGAAGACAGCTGGCTGGCTCGCAGTAATAATATATCAAAGAACCATGGTACTTCGGATACCAAAGACGGCAATGGCAGGTCACATCGCAACAAACATAAGCGCCGCATTAACAGCGACAATACCGAGGATATAACAGTCAATGCTGGATTCAAAGGCTCTAAACCCGGTCAGTGGAAAAAGCCATTTAAAAGAAGCACTCCGGGCCTGTCTAGTTTGGACCGCATACTCGATCGCTCATGTCAAATACACGGCACCCTCGACAAGCCAGTCAACCACACCAATAGGGATTGTTGGGTGTTCAAGCAGGCCGAAAGTTAATTGCTAAAAACAAAGATAAGGGGCCACATAGAGATGACGAGGAGGAGCCCCGGTAGCCGAATACCAGAGGACAGAAGAGGTTCCCCCCACAAGTGCGGACGGTGAACATGATATATGTAACCCACATCCCCAAGAGGGAGCGGAAGCGTGCGCTCAGGGACGTATATGCGTTGGAGCAAGTCGCCCCAAAGTTCAACCCATGGTCCTCCTGTCCGATCACCTTCGATCGCAGGGACCACCCCACTAGTATCCGTCATGGCGGATTCGCCGCACTGGTCTTAGACCCAATTATTGACGGATTTCACCTCACTCAAGTCCTTATGGATGGCGGCAACAGCCTGAACCTGCTTTACCAGGACACGATGCGCAAAATGGGTATAGACCCCTCAAGGATCAAACCCACAAAAACGGCCTTTAAAGGCGTCATACCATGTGTAGAGGCCCATTCACATGCTCAGTCACACTGGAAGTGGTCTTTGGATCCCCGGTTAACTTCCGAAGCGAAGAGTTAATCTTCGATATAGTCCCGTTCCGCAGTGGTTATCATGCACTACTCGGGCGAACCGCATTTGCGAGATTCAATGCGGTACCGCATTTTCCATACCTCAAGCTCAAAATGCCAGGACCTCAGGGGGGTCATTACAGTTAATGGAAACACAGAGCGCTCTCTCCGAACGGAGGATCACACTGCGGCCCTCGCAGCAGAAGCGCAAAGCAGCCTCTTAAGGCAATCCACTAGTTCGGCGTTTAAGGACCCGAACACCTTCAAGCGCGCCCAGAGTAATCGACAACATGGACCGCCTGGCACGTTCCGAGCTCGCATAGCAATGCGGTCCCACCCCGTCTCAAGCCAAACGGCGAAACTCATGCCACGCGTACATAATTACGCATTAAAAATACCATGGTCACAGACGGGGAAGGGGGCACGACTACGGCACGCCCCAAGACGCGGCTTAAACCGCACTAGGGGCTTCCCTCTTTGTTATTTGTCTCAATTTCAGGACATTAATCTCTGGAAACCCTGTCCGGCAGCATGATTGCCGAACACATGATGCAGCAACCAAGGAGGCAGAAAGCTACATCACACCATGGAGCTCCCAGGTGGATTACGATAATGAGTGAAATATTATTACTCAGCTTGCCCTTGGAGGGGACATAGTCCTACTTTTTGCGTATCGCACTACCTGTATCATTCTGCTCTATATATATATGTTCATTCATGACATCCAGCACCCGTACACTCTGGTACGGCCAATATGCTAGGGGCTTAAGCATACCCCACAATACGGCGTGAGAAGTCCGAACACTTTCGACAGTGCGGCACCCCGAACTTATAGCATTATATGCATCAACTCCGAATCATGTCTTGGGTCAATAGTTGGGTTTGCCAGGCTCCCATGTTTTGGTACCTTACGTTCCGCTATATCGGCTAAGGTAGCACTAGGAGAACTTCTGTGATTGTGCCCCGGTTCTGCTCGGCTAAGCACCTCAGTAGAGAAAGCTAAAACTGACAGTCATGATAAGGCGAGAGACTGGTCGCTGTTCGAGAGGTTTTCGGGTCCTTAAAGACTTATGCCGCTTAGAGCGAGGAGTTGGCCCTGTCCGGCTTAAGGCATGTATCACGCCCCAGATTCGGCCTTCCGAATACTAGGGGCTTCGCCGAAATTTAAAATTATAGAATTCTATGGCTAAGTGAGAGTGATAACGCATTATAGTCCGATTGCCTTGTTCATTGTGCTGAGCACCTCCCTCGAAGGACCCAAAAATGGGAACAAGAGTGCTCAGGTTTATCCCGAACACCCCAGCACTCGTGGCATGGGGGCAGAAGCCAACGACTAGCCATCTCTCAGATTTGATAAACAGCCGAATAGAAGGTAATATTTTAAATTCAAACAAGCATTGCATAGCGCATCTGAACATGTTTTCATAACTACAGGATTACACGAGCGAGTTCACTCGAATATTATATCTTTCGTACACTCGTCCGCTACGAGACGAGCACCCTTCAGGACACCCTCATAGTACATCTCGGGGTGGCGATGCTCCTTGCCCTCCGGCGGCCCTTCCTTAATCAGCTTCATGGCGTCCAGCTTGGCCCATTGCACCTTCACACGGGCGAAAGCCCGGAGTGCACCTTCGATGCAGACGGATCGCTTGATGACTTCCAGCCGTGGGCAGGCATCCACAAGCCACCTCACCAGGCCGAAGTAGCTGAAGGGCGTCGCCAGGACACATCCGGACTATAAAGCCCTTCATGGCCTGTTCAGCCGCCTTGTGCAGCTCGACCAGTTGCTTCAGCTGGTCGCTCAGAGGCATCAGGTGTTCGGTCCCAGTATACTGAGACCAGAACAGCTTCTCCATTGAGCTTCCCTCCTCGGCCTGGTAAAACTGTGCGGCATCCGACACGCTGCGCGGCAAATCTATGAATGCTCCTGGAGAACTCCGGATTCGGGTAAGTAACAGGTAATTTACTTTCACATGCTTGCTTTGCATATAGAATGCCTTACCCGCCGCTATCTTCTTCATCGCATCAATCTCCTGGAGAGCCTTTTGGGCTTCGGCCTTGGCACTCTTTGCGCTCTCGAGGGCCGCGGCAAGCTCAGACTCTCGCGTCTTCAACTCAAGCTCCAACGCCTCGTGCTTCGTCATAAGAGCGTGGAGCTCTTGCTGCACCTCATCCACCCCTGCCTCATGCCTTTCCCGCTCGGTGCGCTCCTTGGCCGCTTTGTTTTCGGCCTCGGATAGCGCTTGCTTCAGGGTCACCACCTCGGTCGTGGCCCCTGGCAAATTTACGATGATCCTGTCATTTTGCAATCGCATTCTTTTTATACATATCCATAGACTAGGTACTACTTACCTTTGTTCTCCTCGAGAGCTCGTCCTTGGACCCTTTAAGGTCCTACTTCAGTGCGGCAGAGGCCAGCAGCGAAGCCTGCATACGCATATAGACATACTTATATTAGACTCCTGCGATATTGTTTGATCCTCTGTTCGGCATTTCTTTGTGAACACCGAACAGAGCATCAGGGGCTACTGTCTATGCGGTAATATTTCTCCTATACTTCAAAAACTTACCTCAAAGCCTGTTAGAAGGCTAGCACAGGCTTCAGTCAGTCTGCTCTTGGCGGACTAAACCTTCTGGACCACCGCACTCATAATAGTTCGGTGCTCTTCGTCAATGGAAGTGCTGCGAAGCACTCCCAGCAGATTACCCGGTGCCTCTGGATGGGTAGAGGACACCGGCACAGGCGTCTTGCCCCTATTGGAAGGAGGCCGCCTGCCCGAGTCCGGAACCACTAGAGGTTCTGGCACGGTGTTCGGCTGAGGGCCGAACTCGGAGCCCTCGGGGGTTTTGCTCCCCCTGCTCCCGGAGTCCGGAAGGTCGCTTTGAGGCGCCTTCGGGACTGTCTCCCCTCGACCCAGTGCCTCTTGAGACAACACCTCTGCGTTGTCCGTAGGACAAGGGGAGGTGGCTGTCAGAAGTGGATCGCTATCCATATCCGACGAGCCCAGGGAGTCGTCCAACGAGGATACATCGATACGGGTTCGGGGCGGTCTGCACAATCATAATTCGGTGTTAGGAGAAGAAGTGCGACAAAGGAATGCTATGAGTTACTCTGGTATCTGAATACTTACGACTTCGCCAGGGGCTTGGCCCTGAGCAGCCACTCATCTTCGCCTTCGGCGGCGGTGGTGGAGTAGTCCGGAAGGAGAGTCCTTCCCTTCTTGGACCCTTCGGCCCCCCAGTAGGGGCGGCCTTCCTTTTCTTGTCTCCCCCAACTGGAGGGGGAGCGTCTTCATCTTCCTCCTTGTCTTCGTGGGAGGAGTGCGCCGAGGAGTCCTCGGACGATGAGTCCGATATCACCTGGTGCCGGGAACTCTTTCGGGTTCCCTTGGCCTTCTTGGTCTTCTACAACACCTTGTAAGGAGCCGGAGTCAGCATCTCCGTCAGGAGAGCATCCATAGTGTCTTTGGGCAAAAGGGCCAGACAGTTAATCTGCCCCGACGTCTCCACCCAGTCCTGTCTGAAAGTGCAATAATGCCCTTAATCATATTTTGATGTTGATGACAACATGCATATTGGGACTAATCATGTTTATCGAGTATTTCTCAGGATTATGTCTCAAGGGATATGTCTGTGTGTGGATCATGACTATGGACATAAAACATATATCACTCAAGAGGAGAGACACAAGACAAAGATAAAAAGCTTCGGCTCCTTGTTTTCGGTTTGCTCTTGAGTGTAGGGATCCCGCACTATTAAGAGGGGATCGATGGATTTCGCGAAAGAACTTGCTCAAAACCACAAAATTCCCTCTCATACCATCTCTAAATTCTTCCTCTAACTTGTGAAAAAATGGTAGTATGTTTCTAAGCTAAAAGGTCCAACTTTCACCGGACGTCCGAAGTCTACAGATGTCCGGCCTCTCTCAACCAACCAGACATCCGACTCTCTCCAGTCGTCCGGTGAGTCTTCACATAACTTATATTAGCGGAAGACCGGTCACACCGGATGTCCGGTCACCGGACGTCCGCTCATCTCCGGATATTCGATGCACTCCAACAGAACTACAATTAACGGATTTCCGACAACATCGGACGTTCGGGCTCCGTACGACCGGCGCCTTCTGGATGTCCGCTACCTGTGTTGTTTTCGAGGTCAGTTTTATACTCCAGCGAGCGGACAACCGGCTGCCCGGCCGGACGTCCGGTCCGATCTTTGTCACCGGTCGTCCGGTACCCACCGGACGTCCGGCAGCTCCTGTGCCTTAAGTGGCCAAACGGCTAGCTTTTCACTACCACTATATATAGCCTTTCTTCCCCCTCGGGATATGGTTGACCACTCACTTTGAACAAACCCTAGAACACATTACACTCTCTCTCTCACTCCTCCACACCAAATCTTAGATCCCCAAGGGATTTGAGAGCATTTGAGAGAAGTTGTCCGATCAAGTGATAGATCCACCCCTTCCCCTTCTTTGCACCAAAGGAATTTGTGACTTGAGCAATTCTTCAGCTTTTCCCATCGTTCTTGTTACTCTTGGAGGTTGGAGACTCCTAGGCGGTAGGAGTCTTTCGGAGAGGAATCGACCCTTGTGATTACCCCCGGAAAAGTTTGTGAGGGTTTGGAGACCACCCCAAGGTCTACCACTAGTGGTTGAGAAACGCCTTCGTGGTGTTGTCTCAAAGAGAGAATAGGGTGAGCCTTCGTGGCGTTGGTGTGCCTTCGTGGTAACACCCACCTCTCTAAACGATGACGTAGCTTCCCTCCAAGGAAGTGAACATCGGCTT
The DNA here is from genome assembly GCF_018294505.1 of Triticum aestivum. NCBI lineage: Eukaryota > Viridiplantae > Streptophyta > Magnoliopsida > Poales > Poaceae > Triticum > Triticum aestivum. The sequence continues at coordinate 441,643,774 of NC_057809.1, forward strand.
ACATCCTCGTCTCTCGGAGTTGCGGTTATCCCTAACCTTAACTCTCTGCTTGTGGTTACTTGTCTCATCTGCACTTACCTATATCATATTGTGTTAGCTTACTCATCTACTTGTATTACTTGATTATCTTGTTTAGCTCTTAGCATCACACTTGCAATTGTTAGGCTCACTTTCATATTCTGCACTATTGCCTAAAATTGCCAAGTGACAATTAAAATTAATATTTGTACCTATTCACCCCCCGCCCCTCTAGGTCCATCTCGATCCTTTCAATTGGTATCAGAGACTCGTGCTCTATTCTTGTGGCTTAACCGCCCTAGAGCGAGATGAACCCCGATGGGACTCCCCTTTGTTGTAGATCCGAAGGATAAAGGCGAGGCTTCTTCTGAAGTCAAGACCTTTACTTCTGAGGATCTAGAACGGGCCCTTGCTAAGCAAAAGGAGGAGCATGATGCTTCTGTAGAGGCCTTGGTCCAAATGAGGATAGCCACATTGTCCACTGTTCTCGCACCACTTTCGGGTGGTGCGGCTTCGAGACCAACTATGCCTACTTCGTCACTTGGTCAACAACCTCCTAGCGATGAACACTCTAGTGTTCCTTGGCTTTATGCAAGACCCCAAGTTGAGACACCAAAATATAACTCTCAAGGCAAACCTCCTTTACTTGACTCCACTTTCGATTTTGCTTTGTGGAGAGTTGCTATGCAGGATCATCTTCAATTTGGAAACAATGAGATGCTAGAGATCTTGGAGTATGGTTACCATGTGGTTGATCCAAAGAATCCTACACCAAGAGAAATTTATGACAAGAATCTAAATGACACGGCAATCATGTTTATAAGGAGAGGTATGGTTGAAAAGCAAAGGATACCTTTCATACACATCACAAGTGCCAAGGAATTATGCGAAAGTATTATAAGATCAAGGACCGGTACCTCCACCCTCCGGAGTGCTCAATATGAAATTGCCAAGGGGCAATTGCAAAAATTTTGTATGGAGAAAGGTGAAACTCCAAATCAACTCCTTGAGCGTCTCATGACTCTCACCGCTGATATTGAGTCATGTGAGTGTGACAAGACACAGGATGGATTTAATATGACTAAGCGATTCCTTGTGGACAAGTTGCTCCATGCTCTTGCTCCATATCACCATCAGATGGTATGGGACATAAGACAACACCATGCCTTCAAGGAAATGACTACAGATGACATCATATCCACTTTCCAACTATTTGAAGAGTCAAAGGCAAATACTACAAAACATCTTGCCATGCATGGTACTCCCTCGTCGAAGATCAATCTTGCATTGAAGTCCAAGCATGTATGTGAAGATGAGCATGTTGGGGGACGTAGCAGAAATTCAAAAATTTTCCTACGCAACACCAAGATCTATCTATGGAGAGACCAGCAACGAGTAGAAGGAGAGGAGAGTTTGCATCTACATACCCTTGTAGATCGCTAAGCGGAAGCGTTCAAGTGAACGGGGTTGATGGAGTCGTACTCGTCGTGATTCAGATCACCGATGATCAAGTGCCGAACGGACGGCACCTCCGCGTTCAACACACGTACAGCCCGGTGACGTCTCCCACGCCTTGATCCAGCAAGGAGGGAGGGAGAGGTTGAGGAAGACTCCATCCAACAGCAGCACAACGGCGTGGTGGTGGTGGAGGAGCGTGGCAATCCCGCAGGGCTTCGCCAAGCACCATGGGAGAAGAGGAGGAGAACTTGGGAGAGAGGGAGGGGCTGCACCAAAGGCATAAGGTGTGTTTGGGAGGCCCTCCTACCCCACTATATATAGGGATCCCAAGGGGGGGGTGCGCCAGCCCCTAGGAGATCCAATCTCCAAGGAGGCGGCGGCCAGGGGAGGAGTCCTCCCCCCCCAAGGCACCTAGGAGGTGCCTTCCCCTGCTGGGACTCTTCCTTTAGGGTTTTCCCAGGCGCATGGGCCTCTTGGGGCTGGTGCCCTTGGCCCATGTAGGCCAAGGCGCACCCCCTACAGCCCATGTGGCCCCCCAGAGCAGGTGGCCCCACCCGGTGGGCCCCCGGGACCCTTCCGGTGGTCCCGGTACAATACCGATGACCCCGAAACTTGTCCCGATGGCCGAAACAGGACTTCCTATATATAAATCTTTACCTCCGGACCATTCCGGAACTCCTCGTGACGTCCGGGATCTCATCCGGGACTCCGAACAACATTCGGTAACCACATACAAGCTTCCTTTATAACCCTAGCGTCATCGAACCTTAAGTGTGTAGACCCTACGGGTTCGGGAGACATGCAGACATGACCGAGACGTTCTCCGGTCAATAACCAACAGCGGGATCTGGATACCCATGTTGGCTCCCACATGTTCCACGATGATCTCATCGGATGAACCACGATGTCAAGGACTCAATCGATCCCGTATACAATTCCCTTTGTCTAGCGGTATTTTACTTGCCCGAGATTCAATCGTCGGTATCCAATACCTTGTTCAATCTCGTTATCGGCAAGTCACTTTACTCGTTCCGTAACACATCATCCCGTGATCAAATCCTTGGTCACATTGCGCATATGATGATGTCCTACCGAGTGGGCCCAGAGATACCTCTCCGTTTACACGGAGTGACAAATCCCAGTCTCGATCCGCATAAAACAATAGATACTTTCGGAGATACCTGTAGTGCACCTTTATAGTCACCCAGTTACATTGTGACGTTTGATACACCCAAAGCACTCCTACGGTATCCAGGAGTTACACGATCTCATGGTCAAAGGAAGAGATACTTGACATTGGCAAAGCTCTAGCAAATGAACTACACGATCTTTTGTGCTAGTCTTAGGATTGGGTCTTGTCCATCACATCATTCTCCTAATGATGTGATCCCGTTATCAACGACATCCAATGTCCATAGCCAGGAAACCATGACTATCTGTTGATCACAACGAGCTAGTCAACTAGAGGCTCACTAGGGACATATTGTGGTCTATATATTCACACGTGTATTACGATTTCCGGATAATACAGTTATAGCATGAATAAAAGACAATTATCATGAACAAGGAAATATAATAATAATACTTTTATTATTGCCTCTAGGGCATATTTCCAACAGTCTCCCACTTGCACTAGAGTCAATAATCTAGTTCACATCGCCATGTGATTAACACTCACAGGTCACATCGCCATGTGACTAATACCCAAGAGTTTACTAGAGTCAGTAGTCTAGTTCACATCACTATGTGATTAACACTCAATGAGTTTTATGTTTGATCATGTTTCTTGTGAGAGAGGTTTTAGTCAACGGGTCTGAACCTTTCAGATCCGTATGTGCTTTACAAATCTCTATGTCATCTCCTAGATGCAGTTACCACGTTCTATTTGGATCTATTCCAAATAACTGTTCTACTTGGAGCTATTCTAAATTGTTGCTCCATTATACGTATCCGGTATCTCTACTCAGAGCAATCCGGATAGGTGTCAAGCTTGCATCGACGTAACCCTTTACGACGAACTCTTTTACCACCTCCATAATCGAGAAAATTCCTTAGTCCACTAGTTACTAAGGATAACTTTGACCGCTGTCCTGTGATCCATTCTTGGATCACTCTTGTACCCCTTGACTGACTCATGGCAAGGCACACCTCAGGTGCGGTACACAGCATAGCATACTGAAGAGCCTACGTCTTAAGCATAGGGGACGACCTTCGTCCTTTCTCTCTATTCTGCCGTGGTCGAGCTTTAAGTCTTAACTTCGTACCTTACAACTCAGGCAAGAACTTCTTCTTTGACTGGTCCATCTTGAACACCTTCAAGATCACGTCAAGGCATGTGCTCATTTGAAAGTATTATTAAGCATTTTGATCTATCCTTATAGATCTTGATGCTCAATGTTCAAGTAGCTTAATCCAGGCTTTCCATTGAAAAACACATTTCAAATAACCCTATATGCTTTCTAGAAATTCTACATCATTTCTGATCATCAATATGTCAACAACATATACTCATCAGAAATTCTATAGTGCTCCCACTCACTTCTTTGGAAATACAAGTTTCTTATAAACTTTGTACAAACCCAAAATCTTTGATCATCATCAAAGCATACATTCCAACTCCGAGATGCTTACTCCAGTCCATTGAAGGATCGCTGGAGCTAGCATACCTTTTAGCATCCTTAGGATCGACAAAAACTTTCTGATTGTATTACATACAACCTTTCCTTATGAAAAATAGTAAGGAAACTTGTTTTGATATCCATCTGCCAGATTTCATAAATGCGGCTAGTGCTAACATGAATCCGACGGACTTTAAGCATCGCTACGAGTGAGAAAATCTCATCGTAGTCAACTCCTTGAACTTGTGAAAAACTCTTCGCCACAAGTCGAGCTTCATAGATGGTGACATTACCATCCACGTCCGTCTTCTTCTTAAAGATCCATTTATCTCAATGGCTTGCCGATCATCGGGCAAGTCCACCAAAGTCTATGCTTTGTTCTGATACATGGATCCTATCTCGGATTTCATGGCTTCTAACCATTTGTCGGAATTTGGGCCCACCATCGCTTCTCCATAGCTCGTAGGTTCATTGTTGTCTAGCAACATGACTTTTTAAAACAGGATCACCGTACCACTCTGAAGTAGTACGTGTCCTTGTCGTCCTACGAGGTTTCGTAGTGACTTGATCCGAAGTTTCATGATCAATATCATAAGCTTCCACTTCAATTGGTGTAGGTGCCACAGGAACAATCTTCCTGTGCCCTGCCACACACTAGTTGAAGAGACGGTTCAATAACCTCATCAAGTCTCCACCATCCTCCCACTCAATTCTTTCGAGAGAAACTTTTCCTCGAGAAAGGACCCGATTCTAGAAACAATCCATATTGCTTTCGAATCTGAATTAGGAGGTATACCCAACTGTTTTGGGTTTCCTATGAAGATGCATTTTATCCGCTTTGGGTTCGAGCTTATCAACCTGAAACTTTTTCATATAAGCGTCGCAGCCCCAAACTTTTAAGAAACGACAACTTAGGTTTCTCTAAACCATAATTCATACGGTGTCATCTCATCGGAATTACGTGGTGCCCTATTAAAAGTGAATGTGGTTGTCTCTAATGCCTAACCCATGAACGATAGTGGTAATTCGATAAGAGACATCATGGTACGCACCATATCCAATAGGGTGCAACTATGATGTTCGGACACACCATCACTCTATGGTGTTCCAGGCGGTATTAATTGCGAAACAATTTCCACAATGTCTTAATTGTGTGCCAAAACTCGTAACTCAGATATTCATCTCTATGATCATATCATAGACATTTTATCCTATTGTCATAATGATCTTCTACTTCACTCTGAAATTATTTGAACCATTCAATAATTCAGACTTGTGTTTCATCAAGTAAATATTCTCAACATCTACTCGAATCATCTGTGAAGTAAGAACATAACGATATTCACTGCATGCCTCAGCACTCATTGGACTGCACACATCAAAATGTGTTGCTTCCAACAAGTTGCTATCTTGTTCCATTTTACTGAAACCGAGGCTTTTCAGTCATCTTGCCTATGTGGTATGATTTGCATATCTCAAGTGATCCAAGATCAAGTGAGTCCAAACGATCCATTTGCATGGAGTTTCTTCATGCATATACACCAGTAGACATGGTTCGCATGTCTCAAACTTTTCAAAACCGAGTGAGTCCAAAGATCCATCAACATGGAGCTTCTTCATGCGTTTTATACCAATATGACTTCCATGGCAGTGCCACAAGTAAGTGGTACTATCATTACTATCTTACATCTTTTGGCATGAAAATGTGTATCACTACGATCGAGATTCAATAAACCATTCCTTTAGGTGCATGACCATCGAAGGTATTATTCAAATAAATAGAGTAACCATTATTCTCCTTAAATGAATAACCGTATTGCGATAGACATAATCCAATCATGTCTATGCTCAACGCAAACACCAAATGATAATTATTCTGGTTTAATACTAATCTTGATGGTAGAGGGAGCGTGCGATGTTTGATCACATCAAACTTGGAAACACTTCCAACACATATCGTCAGCTCACCTTTAGCTAGTCTCCGTTTTATTCCGTAGCTTTTATTTCGAGTTACTAACACTTAGCAACCGAACCGGTATCTAATACCCTGGTGCTACTAGGAGTACTAGTAAAGTACACATTAACATAATGTATATCCAATATACTTCTATCGACCTTGCCAGCCTTCTCATCTACCAAGTATCCAGGGTAATCCTGCTCCAGTGGTTGTTCCCCTTATCACAGAAGCACTTAGTCTCGGGTTTGGGTTCAACCTCGGGTTTCTTCACTGGTGCAGCAGCTGATTTGCCGTTTCATGAAGTATCCCTTCTTGCCCTTGCCCTTCTTGAAACTAGTGGTTTCACCAACCATCAACAATTGATGCTCCTTCTTGATTTCTACTTTCGCGGTGTCAAACATCGCGAATACCTCAAGGATCATCATATCTATCCCTGATATGTTATAGTTCATCACGAAGCTCTAACAGCTTGGTGGCAATGACTTTGGAGAAACATCACTATCTCATCTGGAAGATCAACTCCCACTCGATTCAAATGATTGTTGTACTCAGACAATCTGAGCACAAGCTCAACAATTGAGCTTTTCTCCTTAGTTTGCAGGTTAAGAAAGTTATCGGAGGTCTTATACCTCTTGACATGGGCACGAGCCTGAAATCCCAATTTCAGCCCTCAAAACATCTCATATGTTTCGCGACGTTTCAAAAATGTCTTTGGTGCCTCAACTCTAAACCGTTTAACTGAACTATCACGTAGTTATCAAAACGTGTATGTCAGATGTTCGCAACAACCACAGACAACGTTCGAGGTTCAGCACACTGAGCGGTGCATTAAGGACATAAGCCTTCTATGAAGCAATGAGGACAATCCTCAGTTTACGGACCTAGTCCGCATAATTGCTACTATCAACTTTCAACTAAATTTTCTTTAGGAACATATCTAAACAGTAGAACTATAGCGTGAGCTACGACATAATTTGCAAAAGGTCTTTTGACTATGTTCAGGATAATTAAGTTCATCTTATGAACTCCCACTCAGATAGACATCCCTCTAGTCATCTAAGTGATTACATGATCCAAGTCAAACTAGGCCGTGTCCGATCATCACGTGAGACGGACTAGTCATCATCGGTGAACATCTTCATGTTGATCGTATCTTCTACACGACTCATGCTCGACCTTTCGGTCTCCGTGTTCCGAGGCCATGTCTGTACATGCTAGGCTCATCAAGTTAACCCTAAGTGTTTCGCGTGTGTAAATCTGTCTTACACCCGTTGTATGTGAACGTTAGAATCTAACACCCGATCATCACGTGGTGCTTCGAAACACGAACTGTCGCAACGGTGCACAGTTAGGGGAGAACACTTCTTGAAATTGTTGTAAGGGATCATCTTATTTACTACCGTCATTCTAAGCAAATAAGATGTATAAACATGATAAACATCACATGCAATCAAATAGTGACATGATATGGCCAATATCATTTTGCTCCTTTTGATCTTCATCTTCGGGGCTCCATGATCATCTTGTCACCGGCATGACACCATGATCTCCATCATCATGATCTCCATCATCGTGTCTTCATGAAGTTGTCACGCCAACGACTACTTCTACTTCTATGACTAACGCGTTTAGCAATAAAGTAAAGTAGTTTACATGGCGTTCTTCAATGACACGCAGGTCATACAAAAAATAAAGACAACTCCTATGGCTCCTGCCGGTTGTCATACTCATCGACATGCAAGTCGTGAATACTATTACAAGAACATGATCAATCTCATACATCACATATATCATTCATCACATCCTTTTGGCCATATCACATCACATAGCATACCCTGCAAAAACAAGTTAGACGTCCTCTAATTGTTGTTTGCATGTTTTACGTGGCTGCTATGGGTTTCTAGCAAGAACGTTTCTTACCTACGCATGAACCACAACGTGATATGCCAATTGCTATTTACCCTTCATAAGGACCCTTTTCATCGAATCCGATCCGACTAAAGTGGGAGAGACAGACACCCGCCAGCCACCTTATGCAACTAGTGCATGTTTGTCGGTGGAACCGGTCTCACGTAAGAGTACGTGTAAGGTCGGTCCGGGCCGCTTCATCCCACAATACCGTCGAAACAAGATTGGACTAGTAACGGCAAGCATATTGAACAAAATCAACGCCCACAACTACTTTGTGTTCTACTCGTGCAAAGAATCTACGCAATAGACCTAGCTCATGATGCCACTGTTGGGGAACGTAGCAGAAATTCAAAAAATTTCCTACGCAACACCAAGATCTATCTATGGAGAGACCAGCAACGAGTAGAAGGAGAGGAGAGTTTGCATCTACATACCCTTGTAGATCGCTAAGCGGAAGCGTTCAAGTGAACGGGGTTGATGGAGTCGTACTCGTCGTGATTCAGATCACCGATGATCAAGTGCCGAACGGACGGCACCTCCGCGTTCAACACACGTACAGCCCGGTGACGTCTCCCACGCCTTGATCCAGCAAGGAGGGATGGAGAGGTTGAGGAAGACTCCATCCAACAGCAGCACAACGGCGTGGTGGTGGTGGAGGAGCGTGGCAATCCCGCAGGGCTTCGCCAAGCACCATGGGAGAAGAGGAGGAGAACTTGGGAGAGAGGGAGGGGCTGCACCAAAGGCATAAGGTGTGTTTGGGAGGCCCTCCTACCCCACTATATATAGGGATCCCAAGGGGGGGGTGCGCCAGCCCCTAGGAGATCCAATCTCCAAGGAGGCGGCGGCCAGGGGAGGAGTCCTCCCCCCCCCAAGGCACCTAGGAGGTGCCTTCCCCTGCTGGGACTCTTCCTTTAGGGTTTTCCCAGGCGCATGGGCCTCTTGGGGCTGGTTCCCTTGGCCCATGTAGGCCAAGGCGCACCCCCTACAGCCCATGTGGCCCCCCAGAGCAGGTGGCCCCACCCGGTGGGCCCCCGGGACCCTTCCGGTGGTCCCGGTACAATACCGATGACCCCGAAACTTGTCCCGATGGCCGAAACAGGACTTCCTATATATAAATCTTTACCTCCGGACCATTCCGGAACTCCTCGTGACGTCTGGGATCTCATCCGGGACTCCTAACAACATTCGGTAACCACATACAAGCTTCCTTTATAACCCTAGCGTCATCGAACCTTAAGTGTGTAGACCCTACGGGTTCGGGAGACATGCAGACATGACCGAGACGTTCTCCGGTCAATAACCAACAGCGGGATCTGGATACCCATGTTGGCTCCCACATGTTCCACGATGATCTCATCGGATGAACCACGATGTCAAGGACTCAATCGATCCCGTATACAATTCCCTTTGTCTAGCGGTATTTTACTTGCCCGAGATTCGATCGTCGGTATCCAATACCTTGTTCAATCTCGTTATCGGCAAGTCACTTTACTCGTTCCGTAACACATCATCCCGTGATCAAATCCTTGGTCACATTGCACATATGATGATGTCCTACCGAGTGGGCCCAGAGATACCTCTCCGTTTACACGGAGTGACAAATCCCAGTCTCGATCCGCATAAAACAATAGATACTTTCGGAGATACCTGTAGTGCACCTTTATAGTCACCCAGTTACGTTGTGACGTTTGATACACCCAAAGCACTCCTACGGTATCCAGGAGTTACACGATCTCATGGTCAAAGGAAGAGATACTTGACATTGGCAAAGCTCTAGCAAATGAACTACACGATCTTTTGTGCTAGTCTTAGGATTGGGTCTTGTCCATCACATCATTCTCCTAATGATGTGATCCCGTTATCAACAACATCCAATGTCCATAGCCAGGAAACCATGACTATCTGTTGATCACAACGAGCTAGTCAACTAGAGGCTCACTAGGGACATATTGTGGTCTATATATTCACACGTGTATTACGATTTCCGGATAATACAGTTATAGCATGAATAAAAGACAATTATCATGAACAAGGAAATATAATAATAATACTTTTATTATTGCCTCTAGGGCATATTTCCAACAGAGCAAAGTGAAGAAGAAGAAGAAGAAGAAGAAGATGATGATGAAGATGGTGATGAGGTCGAATCCGATGAGGGCCCTTCATATCAAGACATGGCTCTCTTTGTCAAGAAGTTTAGCGCAAGGAAATTCAAGGGAAAGTTTCAAAAGAAGAAAGTAAGAAAATGCTACAACTGTGAAGAAACCAACCACTTCTCGAGTGCCCTTATGAGAAGAGAGAAGATAAACCAAGGTTTCCCAAGAAGAAGTTGCCAAATCCTTTGAACTCCAAGCTCAATAAGAGAGATGGGAAAGCAATGGTTGCTCAAGAAGAATCCAATCCGGATGATGTTAGTGGTGTTGCCAGAGTTGCTCAAGATTCTCAAAACACATTGAGGCTAGTCAACAAGAGTGGTGAAGTTGTCACCTACAACTACGTGAAGGATTACAAGGGAAACACTCACAAGTGTCTCATGGCGAAGGCCGTGGTAGAAGATGGAGAGGACCAACACTCTCCTGACAAGGTCAAGGTAACCCCACGATCAAACCCTCCCTTTTTCACTCCTCCTACTCCTAGTGATGAGTATCTTGATGCGGAGGATAGTTATGAGGATGATGATATAAATGATCCTATGCTTGCTAAACTAAATAAGTTCATGTGCTCTCTTAAAGGAAAGAAGCTCACTATGTTTCGTATGCTTATGGAGATGGTGAGTAAGCACACCATTTCCATTAAGGAACTAGAAACCCTCGTCACCAAGGAAAAGTAAAAATATGAAATCCTTGAGCAGAAAGTCCAATATGAGGAAGCACACAATGATGAACTATGCTTAAAAATTGGTGAAAACATTGATGTGCATACTAGAGATCTTGCCTCCTTGAAAAAGGCTATCGACTCTTGCGAAGAGTTGATGAATGATAAAAGTAAGCTTGTAAAGTCTAATGCTTCTCTCTCTAAGGATTGTGAGATCCTATCCGTGTCCCTCAAGACCAAGGAAGAAGAGCTCACCCTTCTTACAAAGAGTTTTGAGACACTCAAGCTTACTTATCTTGAAACTCTAGCCAAGTCTTACTCTTCTCCTATTATCAATGTTGATGCTTGTACTACTAACTCTAGTAGTGATCTAGCATCTATTCTTGAGGAGAATCGCTTTCTCAAAGCTCAAATCGATAAAGGGCTCATGACATGTGCTCAAGGGCAAAAGAACCTTAATGAGGTGTTGAGCCAACACCATGAAGTGTTTGCCAAAGAAGGACTCGGGTTTGACCCAAGCACAAGCAAGAGGAAGACATCCTCTCAAAAGTGCACCACCCCTCTAAAAGAAACCTTTGTACGAGAAGGGCACAAGGAGAAAGGTAAGGTTGTTTGTGGGAAGGCCACAAGGGGCATGCCCACTGTCAACAAGCCAAAAGAGTTCATGCCTCCATCCTATGTTCTTCGTAAGACTAAGGATGGAGAAGTTTGTGCAAAGTTTGTTGGTCCTTGAAATGCATTTCGGTTTTATGCTATTTGGGTCCCTAAGACCCTTGTGACTAACTTGAGAGGTCCCATTGTAAAATGGGTGCCTCTAACCAAGTAATAATTGTGTGTAGGTTGCCTTCTCCGATGGAGTAAAATGGGTGATTGATAGCGGATGTACCAATCATATGACCAGAGATAGCAAGTTGCTCTATGATTTCATGGAAGCTATTCAACCATTTATGAGCATTATGTTTGGTGGAGGATCAAAAGGATAGGTACTCGGTTTGGGTAAGGTGGCTATCACAAATGACATGTCTCTTCCAAATGTAATGCTTGTCCAATCTCTTAAATACCATTTGCTTTCTGTTCGCCAATTGGCCTCTGTTGGTTATGATACACTATTTGGACTAACGGATGTGAAAGTCTTTAAGAGATATACTCTTGAAGTGGCCTTTGTTGGAGAGTTGGATGGCAACCTTTACACGGTTGATTTCTCGAAAGAGAGCACATTCCATGCAACTTGTCTAATGGCCAAGGACGACAAGGGGTGGCTATGGCATCGTCGGCTAGCCCATGTCGGCATGAGAAATCTTCAAGATCTCTTAAAGGGAAATCACATCATTGGACTAACAAATGTCTCTTTTGAGAAAGATCTTGTGTGTAGTGCATGCATAGCCGGGAAGCAACATCAATCAAAGCACCCACCCAAGAATATTGTGTCTACTTCAAGGCCTCCTTCATGTGGATCTGTTTGGGCCTCCTTCAAGGGATAGTCTTGGTGGGAAAAAGTATGGACTTGTCATTGTGGATGATTACTCAAGATACACATGGGTGTTTTTCCTCAAGTCCAAAGACGAGACGAAGATCACCTTCATTGATTTTGCCAAGCAAGCACAATGCAAGTTTGACAAAGAAATCATGGCAATAAGAAGTGATAATGGTTCCGAGTTCAAGAATTACACCTTGGAAGGATATCTTAGTGATGAAGGGATTGAGCATCAATATTCAGCTCCATACACTCCCCAACAAAATGGTGTTGTAGAAAGGAAGAACCACACCCTTGTGGAGATGGCAAGGTCCATGTTGGATGAATACAAGTCGCCACATAGTTTTTTTGGGCCGAGGCCGTCAACACTGCATGTCATGCTTCAAACCGGCTCTTCCTCCGCATGATATTGGAAAAGACTCCATATGAGCTCCTAACTGGGAACAAGCCAAATGTCAAGTACTTTCATGTATTTGGGTGTAAATGCTTCATCCTCAACAAAATAAAGCGGTTAGGAAAATTTCAATCTAAAACCATTGAGGGCATATTTGTTGGTTATGGATCAAACTCTCACGCCTATAGAGTCTACAACAAATCCAATGGATGTGTTGTAGAAACTTGTGACGTGGTGTTTGATGAATTTACTGGCTCCCATGGGGAGCAAGTTGATCTAAGTGATGTAGGTGAAGAAGATTCTTCTCAAGATACCTTGACGATGGGTGTTGGTGCACTTCTTCCAATGGAACATGACCCTCATGATGATGAATAAGAAGGTGAAGGCCTCACACACCATCAAACTACTTCCACACCCATACCACCACAAGCACCTATTACTCAATCGATGCCCTTAGTCCAAGTACAAGATGATGATGAAGTTCCTCTTCATGATAATCATCAAGAACAAGATCATCCTCAAGGGAAAGAACAAGAAAGTGCAATCATTAACAATGAACCTCAACAGATACAAGAAGAAGAGGAAGTTTTTCCACCACACATTAATGATCCATATGTTGAGGACGTGGATGATGGACATGAAGTTGAACCTCGCGAAACCTTAACCTCCATCATGCCTCGAGTGGCCGGTTGTGTTGATGTTGATAACATCCTCACCGGTATATCGGAAGGTAGAGTCACTCGTAAACAATTGAAAAACTTTTGTGCTCACTTCTCTTTTGTGTCTAGTGTTGAGCCTCTCAAGGTACAAGATGCATTGATAGACAACAATTGGCTTATTGCTATGCAAGAAGAGTTGAATAGTTTTGAGCGCAATCAAGTGTGGTCATTAGTCAAGAGGCCAACTACGGAACACAACATCATTGGAACAAAGTGGATTTTCAAGAACAAGCAAGATGAGAATGGCGTAATCATCTGCAACAAGGGAAGGTTAGTGGCACAAGGGTACTCACAAGTTGAAGGTTTGGACTTTGGTGAGACCTTTGCCCCCGTTGCCCGTCTTGAATCCATTCGCATCTTACTTGCTTATGCTGGTTTCAACGGCTTTACATTACATCAAATGGATGTGAAGAGTGCTTTCCTTAACGGTCCTCTACAAGAAGTATATGTATCACAACCACCTAGGTTCGTTGACCCTGATCACAAAGACTATGTGTATAAACTTCATAAGGCTTTGTATGGCCTCAAACAAGCACCTCGTGCTTGGTATGATCATCTTAAGATTTTCTATTCGATGATGGTTTTGTGAGAGGGGTGATTGATCCCACTCTTTTTACTAAGAGGGACAAAGGTGATTTGATCTTATGCCAAATCTATGTAGATGATCTCATTTTTGGTTCTCCTAACATTCATTTATGCAAGAAGTTTGCGGCATCAATGACCAAGAATTTTGAAATGTCACTCAATGCGGATTTGAAGTTCTTCCTCGGCTTTCAAATTCAACAATTTCAAGAAGGAATTTTCTTGTCTCAAGCCAAATACCTCAAGGATATCCTAGCAAAATTTGGCATGTCTGATGCCACCCCATGTAAGACCCCCATGCCAACCAAAACTGTACTCACTGAAGACTCAAACGGTATCCCCTTTGACCCATCTAAATACCGCTCTATGATTGGTTCATTGCTTTATCTTTGTGCATCTAGACCAGACATCATGTTTAGTGTATGCATGTGTGCTAGATTTCAAGCTTCCCCTAGGGAAAGCCATCATAAGGCGGTTAAGCACATTCTTAGATACCTTGTTCACACCCCAAAGTTGGGTCTATGGTACCCCAAGGATGCTAAGTTTGATCTCATTGGGTACACGGATGCGGATTGGGCTGGAGACAAAGTGGATCGTAAATCCACCTCCGATGGATGTCAATTTGTTGGACGCTCCTTGGTAAGTTGGTCCTCAAAGAAGCAAAATTGTGTTGCCCTCTCCACCGCTGAAGCTGAATATATTGCAACCGCCAGTTGTGCAACTCAGTTACTATGGATGAGGCAAACTTTGAAGGATTACGGTATCACCTATAGACATGTGCCTCTTCTATGTGATAATGAAAGTGCCATCAATATTGCTGTGAACCCCAAAGATCATATCCGCACCAAGCACATTGACATTAGGTACCACTTCCTGAGAGATCATGTGGAGAAGGGTGATATTGACATTGCTCATGTTGGCACAGATATGCAACTTGCAGATATTTTCACCAAGCCATTGGATGAGGCAAGATTTTGTCAACTTAGGCGTGAACTTGGTATCTTGGAGCTTGACAACATTATGTGAAAACTAGTAATCATGCATGCATTGTCATAATGTCATGTCTCTATGTAGGCATATATTTAGGGGGAGACACTCAACTCATGCGTTCTCTCACCCTATGAAATGCATAAAAAGAACAAACACTCTCAGAGCTACCATGTTACTCTAACTATGGTGCTTTCAATGATGGGGTAGTGATTATGGACCCAAAGTTCAAATCTTTGCAGTGTCATGTCACGTATACTCATACATGGTGGCATCAGCCACCGCCTTGTCATTAGAACAACATGTGAGCAGTATGTGTGTTTATTATTGTTGGGTTAGGAAACTCATTGCTTCATCTAGGGTGTCCTTGCATCCTACTACATATTTCACTCATCATCTCTCCATCATTGTCATTAGCACCAACTATGGCACCCTAGTCTTCCTCGAAAAGATATTAAATTAAAAAATGCCATCGTACGTCTGACAAGACCGAACGTCCGTCAAATCCTCTCTGGTGCCCTATTGCCGGTCGTCCGCTGTAACCGGAATTCCGTTAATTACTGCTCTGTCTAAACGCGTCGGACATCCGTTTTTGCCTGTCCTCTGCTACTTCTCGTATCAGTTTGCCCTCTCAGGTCCCGGACGTCCAATTCACACCGGATGTCCGGTATGTTTCTCGCCCGCCTATATATACTGGGGCGTGCGATCCGGTCGTCTCTAAAACCTAATTTCTATCCACTCCTCCTCTCGCCGCCGCCGCACTCTCTCCTTGCTGCGTTCACGGGCTGGGCCCCTCGCCGCCGGGACCCCATTCGGCCCTTCCGGCTGTTGTCGCGCCTCCGGCCGCCCTTCTCTCGACCCGCCGGGCTTCAGGGGAAACCTCTTCTTCGTCGCATCTTCTCCTCAACCTCCCGAGCAATGCCACGAACAAAGTGCTCTGCTCGCAAGCAGGTCACCGCTGGGGGCTCTCGTCCGTCACGTCGTGGTGGGTCCGATGATTCGCAGGAGCGCGCTCATCCTCGGAAGTGTGCCGCTCAAACTTGCAGCTCCACTAGCGCCTCTTCGACAGAAGAATCCGATTACGAGGATGAATTGGAAGAAATTGAGGAACCCTCTTATGTTGTTGTTCGCACCACTGCACCCAAGCCTGGAACTCGTCGGCCCACATTCAAGCCTCCTCCTCCTCCGGTTCAACCTCCAGGTGCTGCCCGTCGCATCTCCCTTGAACCTCCACTCCCTCACGGCCGCATCATTAAATGGTTCAATGAGGTTCCCATCGCTTCTTACCTTAAGCTTCATCGTGATGTAGATCAATTCACTGTTCTTAGCGATTCAGGGGATGCTCGTTTTCGCACAAATGTCCAAGCCGACATTTTCACCACTATAGTCATTCCTAAAGGTTTATCTATCCATATGTGCATCTACTTAGAGCATATCCGCACTCATCCGGCGAAATATCCGGGAGCTACTGAGCTCATTGAGTCCTCCAGTCTTGCTGCACCATTTGAATTCCAGCATGATTTTAACCAGGCTGCAATTCATCAATTCTATGCCACTTGTTACTTTGATCCCGATAAAACTGTCACTTGGATGACCTCCGACACCATGCTCACAGCATCCTATGGTCAATTTGTTGCTGCTCTTGGTTTTCCTGACACAAGGTTCAAAATCCATAAGGATGACCCTAACCATAAGCCCAAGGGCATAGAGGTCTATGCGGATCTTCTCAAGCCCATAAGTGAAATGACTAATCAGGAGAAACAAAAGGGCCTGAACCAAGTTTCAATTTGGCGCTCACCCTTCTACATCATTTTTCAGTGTGTTATTCGCACCATATATCCCAAGATGGGTGACAAGGGATCATGTAACATCTATTGCATTGATCTCATGCATCGCCTCTATGTGTCTCCCACAGGGAAGATAAATATCCCTCATTTTTTGTGGCATGAGATCCATCTGGCCTGTTTTCAAGACAAGTGAGCCTTTCCTCATGCCCCCTTTCTTCAGGCATTTATCGAGAGTGTTGCTTTGTTTCCCATTGCCCGCACTCACTTGCACGAACGGTGGGTCATTCCATCTCACATGGCAGATGATTGGGTTCCCAAGGACTCTTCTGCTCCTACTCGTCATACCCTGCTAGTGTTCCTTCTTCCGCCACTCGGTATACTTCTTCCGGCTCCGCACCTTTTGGTCGCATCTCTCGCTTTCTTGGGAAAGCTCACTCTGCCATGATGAAGATGTTTACCTTTCATTGCTCTCAAAATCACGATGTTGTCACACGCTTGGTCACCTCCAAGAATGCTTTGAAGGCTCGTCTGAGAGACTCCGGAGTTTACGATGTGAGTGACGATGAACGTCTTCCTGATGATCCACCTTCTGACTTTGACTTTCCTTCGGGTCCTGAGTGGGCTGACTTCCTCGACGAGGCTGGTGGTAGTGGTGCTCATGATGATGATGACGATGATGCTCTTTGATGCTGTTATGGCACCTCCTTTTGGGTATTTGCTGCCAAGGGGGAGTAGGCACTTATTTGTGTGATATGATGCTATGATACTATCTTATTATCTTGTTATCGAACTCATGCTATTTGATTAACCTGTTATTGAACCTATGATATGTTTTGTACCGACCTATGTTATATGCTATGAGTGATGAATCTTTATGAAGCCTATTCTAAATCTGATGTTATCTTGATTATCTTGTGTATGAGTTTCGGTTGTGTTGGTATCATATTGAGGGGGAGCTCTCTTCATGCTTACCTATTAGTTATTCCACATATTGAGGGGGAGCTCCACAACAAATCCTTCGATATTCAATGTTTTTAAATTCTTTCGATATTCAAAGTTTTATTCTAAAAAGTGCATGTATGTTGTCATCAACTACCAAAAAGGGGGAGATTGAAAGTGCAATCATGCCCTTAATCATATTATGATGTTGATGACAACATGCATATTGGGACTAATCATGTTTATCGAGTATTTCTCAGGATTATGTCTCAAGGGATATGTGTGTGTGGATCATGACTACGGACATAAAACATATATCACTCAAGAGGAAAGACACAAGACAAAGATAAAAAGCTTCGTATCCTTGTTTTCGGTTTGCTCTTGAGTGTAGGGATCCCGCACTATTAAGAGGGGATCGATGGATTTCGCGAAAGAACTTGCTCAAAACCAAAAAATTCCCTCTCATACCATTTCTAAATTCTTCCTCTAACTTGTGCAAAAATGGTAGTATCTTTCTAAGCTAAAAGGTCCAACTTTCACCGGACGTCCGAAGTCTACGGACGTCCGGCCTCTCTCAACCAACCAGACATCCAACTCTCTCCAGTCGTCCGGTGAGTCTTCACAGAACTGATATTAGCGGAAGACCGGTCACACCGGATGTCCAGTCACCGGACATCTGCTCATCTCCGGATATCTGGTGCACTCCAATAGAACTATAATTAATGGATTTCTGACAACATCGGACGTCCGGGCTCCAGACGACCGGCGCCTTCCGGATGTCCGCTACCTGTGTTGTTTTCGCGATCAGTTTTATACTCCAGCGAGCGGACGACTGGCTGGCCGGCCGGACCTCCGGTCCGATCTGTGTCACCGGTCATCCGGTACCCTCCGGACGTCCGGCAGCTCCTGTTCCTTAAGTGGCCAACGGCTAGCTTTTCACTACCACTATATATAGCCTTTCTTCCCCCTCGGGATATGGTTGACCACTCACTTTGAACAAACCCTAGAACACATTACACTCTCTCTCTCACTCCTCCACACCAAATCTTAGATCCCCAAGGGATTTGAGAGCATTTGAGAGAAGTTGTCCGATCAAGTGATAGATCCACCCCTTCCCCTTCTTTGCACCAAAGGAATTTGTGACTTGAGCAAGTCTTGAGCTTTTCCCATCGTTCTTGTTACTCTTGGAGGTTGGAGACTCCTAGGCGGTAGGAGTCTTTCGGAGAGGAATCGACCCTTGTGGTTACCCCCGGAAAAGTTTGTGAGGGTTTGGAGACCACCCCAAGGTCTACCACTAGTGGTTGAGAAACGCCTTCATGGTGTTGTCTCAAAGAGAGAATAGGGTGAGCCTTCGCGGCGTTGGTGTGCCTTCATGGTAACACCCACCTCTCTAAACGGTGACGTAGCTTCCCTCCAAGGAAGTGAACATCGGCTTACATCCTCATCTCTTGGAGTTGCGGTTATCCCTAACCTTAACTCTCTGCTTGTGGTTACTTGTCTCATCTGCACTTACCTATATCATATTGTGTTAGCTTACTCATCTACTTGTATTACTTGATTATCTTGTTTAGCTCTTAGCATCACACTTGCAATTGTTAGGCTCACTTTCATATTCCGCACTATTACCTAAAATTGCTCAGTGACAATTAAAATTTGTATTTGTACCTATTCACCCCCCCCCCTCTAGGTCCATCTCGACCCTTTCACTGTCAAAGGCATGGAGCTCAGACCCCGCACATGGTTAAGCTAGGGGAAATAAATGTCCTACCGGATGTATAGAACTCACCGAATGCGCTTGGCGCTTCGCGCTTAGCCCGCGGTCCTCGGTGAGGGAGGAAGGGACCTCGGCGCCCTTGAATAGCACCTTCCAGACGTCCTTGTGTGTCGTGTCGAAGAGCTCACTCAGAGTCTAGTGCTGGGCCGGGTCGAACTCCCACAAGTTGAAGTCCCGTTGTTGGCACGAGAGGATCCGGCAGATGAGCATGACCTGGACTATATTGACAAGCTTGAGCTTCTTGCCAGCCATATTCTGGATACATTTCTGGAGTCCGTCCAGCTCTGCCGATGAACCCCAGGACATGCCCTTCTCTTTCCAGGAGGTGAGCCGTGTGGGGATTCCGGATCGAAACTTGGGGGCAGCCACCCATTTGGCGTCGCGCGGCTCGGTGATGTAGAACCACGCCAATTGCCACCCCTTTATGGTCTCCACGAAGGAGCCTTCAAGCCATATAACATTGGGCATCTTGCCCACCATGGCTACGCCGCATTCTGCTTGTTGGTCGCCCACCACCTTCGGCTTGATATTGAAGGTCTTTAACCATAGGCCGAAGTGGGGCCGGATGCGGAGGAAAGCCTCACACACGACAATGAACGCTGAAATGTTGAGGACGAAGTTCGGGGCCAGATCATGGAAGTCCAGCCCGTAGTAGAACTTGAGACCACGAATGAATGGATGGAGGGGAAACCCCGGTCCGCGGAGGAAGTGGTGGAGGAAGACTACCCCCTCGTGAGGTTCAGGGGTAGGAACAATCTGCCCCGCAGCGGGCAGCCGATGCGCGATATTCGCGGCCAAGTATCCGGCTCCGCGCAGCTTCTTAATGTGTCCCTCTGTAACGGAGGAAGCCATCCATTTGCCTCCCGCTCCGGACATGATTGGAGAAGGTTGAGGGGAAGGATGTGGGCTTGGGCGTTGGAGCTCGAGTGCGCAAGAGTGGATGAGCAAGGAGGAAGAAGGCGTGGGTAGAAAAAGGTTAAACCTTGTCCCTTTATAAGGGCGGCCGAAACTATGCGCCCCCACTAGCCTGGTAAAACTCTCTTATCCCCCAAGCGCCGTAATCGATGGCGCGGTTGGATTACCCACGCCCGTATTGATGAGAATCCCGTAATAAGGGGGACACGATCTCTGCTTTGACAAGACGTGTCAAAAAACTGCCTTGCGTTATGTGCGGGGCTAGTTAAAGGAAACGGTTCGATTAATCATCGGGCCATGGCTTAATGTCATGTTGCCAAAACGTGTCAGCAGATTAGATTTGTGGAAATATTATTCTCTCTACGGTGGTATTTGGAATTTATTTTGCAGGGCCGGACACTATCCTGGTATTCAAACTCTTTTGTGATGTGTTCGGAGGAGGAACCCGCCTTGCAATGCCGAAGACAACACTGCACGCCGGACTCATCGTCATTGAAGCCTGGTTCAGGGGCTACTGAGGGAGTCCTGGATTAGGGGGTCTCCGGACAGCCGGACTATATCCTTTGGCCGGACTGTTGGACTATGAAAATACAAGATTGAAGACTTCGTCTCGTGTCCGGATGGGACTCTCCTTGCCGTAGAAGGCAAGCTAGGCAATACGGATATGGATATCTCCTCCTTTGTAGCCGACCTTGTGTAACCCTAACCCTCTCCAGTGTCTATATAAACCGGAGGGTTTAGTCCATAGGACAACATACAATCATACCATAGGCTAGCTTCTAGGGTTTAGCCTCTCCGATCTCGTGGTAGATCAACTCTTGTAATACCCATATCATCAAGAATAAATCAAGCAGGACGTAGGGTTTTACCTCCATCAAGAGGGCCCGAACCTGGGTAAAACATCATGTCCCCTGCCTCCTGTTACCATCCGCCTTAGACGCACAGTTCGGGACCCCCTACTCGAGATCCGCCGGTTTTGACACCGACAGGGACAATCCGTCGAACCGTCTACCACTCCCTGGCCATGGTTGCACGTTGACTCCGCTAGAGTTGCCGACATTGAGGGGTAGTCGGATTTTGTTCGATGAGCAGGTCAGTCATGGAGTTTGATCATGTAGTACTTAGCTATTCCATTTCCATCCCGTAATTTCTCCGCTGCCAACCGTCTTATATATAGGTCTAGGTCGGTGCCAACGAAGATTGGCTTGCATACCTTCAGTTGAATACCACCATCATTTTGCACAACATCCACAATAATACGGCCGTTCCCATAGACCCCTTCTCCACCATTGGGATCGGCCTTCCGGACTGGCTGGGTTTGAATACGTATGATGATGCCTACATGAGATTGAAGAAGATAGCAATTGCGGACCCGCCGACAAAGTGACGCGGCTACAAAGATTACTATCTCATAGCGGTGTTTGACACAAGAATTTCCGTCAATGCAAGAGGCAGTAATGACAGAGGCTGGTGCATGTTGGCCGCAGCAGATTTGTAGCCCTACACGTTCAAAGACGTCGTGCGCCATCTAGGCCGCATCTTCGCGGTGACAAGCCATGGGGGTTGTTTCATTTGGTTGCCATCCTATGGTATGGGAGATTACAAAAGGAATGCACAAACCATCATTTGCATCCCTAATATTTTGCAGGGACCAGTCATCCCCCGATCAAAATAAGATCACTGATCATGGATGTGCATTTGCATCCACGATTCGGTCTAACCTAGAACCTTGTAGCTGACTTTGGCATATTGGGATCAACTATCTTATCAGTCGTTACCCATGGTACCACTGATGTGCAACATGGTCACACAATCTACCACGATCGGACTGTCACCATCTACCCAGGTATTCCATTTAGTATTATATTTTTTAACCCTCTCACCTTCTCTTTCATTGTTGTACTATTTACTAGTACTAGTAGGTGCACTTTTTACCTTGGAGGACGCGTATAGCTAGCTAGGCCCTTGAAGACTTGAACCCACTAGCTCCCACCATTTTTGTTTTTCCATGTCTTACTATCTCATCCATGTAGCCAAGAGTGGCTATATATAATAAGCCGGTTATTTTATTTCCTCTATACCGGAGTTGTACTATTTGTTGCACAGTATTACTGACCGCCGTATTTGAGCACAACATTATTATGCATGGACCTTGACTATGTACGTCACCATGTGTCCAGATCTGAGATGCCGCGTGTACCAGATGAACGGCGCTGAGTTCGGCCCCCGTGATGCTACGTGGGTGCAGAGGAACACTCTTGGAGAGTACTCACTTTTCATTGGGGACAACTACCCCGTTGTGAAGCGGATGCCACCTTCCGTGCACGACACCGAAGGCATGTCGTTCATGAAGCATGGTTGTGTCTTCAGTGCACACCGCCGGATGAACGACATGTTGGGACATGCTATCCCTGATTTATGCTGCTTCAGCTTGGATGAGTCTCCATCATGTGGAAACGGACTAGAAAGCTGCGACAATGATTCCCGTTGCCCACCGCTATGGATCGTGCCATCCATGAAGAACACCTGGGACTGGAACCTGGAGGAGGACATGTAACCCATCTATGACGTGTAAGTGGAGTGTATGGTAAATTGTGGATGGTAGCGCTGTGAATATATGTAGACTAGTCGTGCACAAATTTATCACATGAATTGGAGATGAACTTGTGTGGCATACTGGCATTTGTCCTTTAGAATTTATTACTAGTAAATGTGTTATGTGTATGTGCAACTTGTGTGGTTGATGCACGGGCTCCAACACGCTCTTTGAGAAAAAAAGGTTGCACAGCTTTGGATATAGGTGACGTGGCGGCATCATACAGTAGCACTGTTCGCTATAGTTTTAGTATACTCGTACTAGGACAACAACTCTTATAAA
Source organism: Triticum aestivum (assembly GCF_018294505.1). Taxonomy (NCBI): domain Eukaryota; kingdom Viridiplantae; phylum Streptophyta; class Magnoliopsida; order Poales; family Poaceae; genus Triticum; species Triticum aestivum. The sequence continues at coordinate 441,666,999 of NC_057809.1, forward strand.
ACCTTGCACTTGGCTATTTGCCTCTTCGGGAGGTTCAACAGTTTGTACTCGTTTGAACCTTGCACTTGGCTCTTCGCCTCTTTGGAAGGTCCAACAATGATGATACTACAGTACAATATGCTTCTGGCAATCTGACACTGATTGAACTGCTGCATGTCCATCACGAGGGCAAGGGATAGGGAGAGGGAGAGGGCGCTGTATTCAAAACCCTCTCCTCGTCCTGCGAGCGACCGCGCGTGTTGGCGAGGGAGAGACGTAGTATGCAACCCTCTCCTCGTTCGGTGAGTTGACGGGACACATCAAAGCAGTACTAGTACTAGTCCATACTGCGTCCTTTCCGGTTAATATGGATTAATTTGAAACAAGAAAAATACACTGGCGGTCAATGTATGTAACAATACGCTCTTTACGGTCACTATATATAGTTTTGCGATGATTATACAATCACTAGATCATGGTAGAGCACCGTATTGCACCCTACTGATCGGCCACATAGTCGACATGGCACTTTGTTGACTGGTTAAATTGTCACCTGGTATCTGGGTCCCACCTGTCAGTTTGCAGAGCAAAGAAATCAGTTAAACAAAACTTTACACAGGCGCGATAGGAGTCCAACCCTTGCGCGCGAACCACCCTGGCTGTGTATGTGAGTGCATGCACGTGTACTCCCTCGGTCTTCCAACAAAGAGTGGACATCGGCTAAAAAACAAAGAGTGTACATCTACACTTCCAATGCATTTATCTTTTAATCTAAATCGATATTGATTGACTAATGCACCAACTTGTGCTCTGGCTATAGGCTACATGTCTATCCTTAATTACAGCATGCAACAACCGTCATTTAATCTTCTTCTCTCAATGGTCGCATGCACACATAAGTCTGTTACTTTTGGGCATTAATTATGCCCTGGTCAATGTGTAAATCTCCAAATGTACAATCTTTCACGGACGTAGGGAGTAGGTTGAGCACTTGAGCGTGAGCGTGTGTGTTGCGTCGTGTGTTGTGTGCCCCATGGGTGCGTGAGTGTTGCGTGCGTCCATGTGTACATGTGAGTGTTGCATGTTGCATGCATGAGGCTTTTACTCCCTCCCATTGACATGTTCATATTTCAAGCTTCCTCCGTTCCCTCCATATGGTGATACTCCCTCTGTTCCTAAATATAGAGTAAAAGCCTCCCTCTGTTCCCAAATACGGAGTATTTGTCTTTCTAGAGATTTCAACAAGTGACTACGTACGGAGCAAAATGAGTGAATCTACACTCTAGAATATGTCTACATACATCTGTATGTTGTATTCCATTTCAATCTCTAAAAAGATAATATTTAGGAATGGAAGTATTAGAAAATAAACATTAAATTCTCTTGTTTTCCCTCCTTGGTCATGGTGCACAACCAAAGATGACTTATTCACCTGGATGGAGGGAGTAGATGGTCAAAGTTTGACACAAAATTAATGCATTGGTAAACATAGTTTTTTAAGGAAAATGAGTGCATTAGTTGAGTGCTTTTGCAAACTACAAAAATTATCCCACCACTCATCGTCTACCTTGGTTGATGAGATTTTTGAATTGAGCCCTACAAACCGAAAAGGAGATAGTACTAGTACCCCTACATTATTGGCGCTGGGTGCCTTGGCCAATGTTTCATCTTGTTGGACAGGATGAGCATACAGGCATAGGGATACAGTAGATAGGAAGTCTTCACGACCCATCTTGGTCAGAGAGAACTATTCAACTAGTCCTCACAGTGAAGTGACAATACACGCTGCAGCAGATGGGACACTTAATTAATAAGCTGAACCAGCATGTTGGTGTTACTAAATCAGCCTTACCCAGTACTGCCATCATGTTTGCCAGTGGAGCATGCTTCCGCAAATACTCCTACGTACCTCTCTCCTCCATTAAATAACATATGGGCCCTCTTGAGGTAGACCCACATGTCATCGGCGTAACTATTTAAACTCCAAAGGACGGTATATCCTGGTGGTAGTAGTAGTAGAATTGAGATTTGATGCACTTTCTTCCCCGTCTTTCACTCTTCTTCCTCATCTCTTCTTCTTCCTCCTCTCTTCTTCTTCCTCCTCTCTTCCCCATCATTGGCTGCACACCATTTCCCCCCGCTCATTGCTCGCTCGCCTGCGCCATCTTCCTTGGTAGTTCACGCGTACCATACCCCCCCCCCCCCCGCTCACTGCTCGGCCACACACGCCATCTTCTTCGCTTGCCCGCTGAATCCACTTCCCCGCTGGCTCACAGGCACCGAAAACCCCAATCATTCAGTGCCCTAAAAAAACCTATGGTAGAACCGACTGACACACAGAGCCGCGATTGGAATTCCCTCTCCCATTTTCTCTTGGAGCAGATCTGTAATCGTATGGACCTGCTCAGCACCGTCCGTCTGGCCGTATGCTCGGTGTCTTTGTACCGTCTACTTGTCTACAACTGGCCAACTCTTTTCAATACACCCTGCTTGCTGATGCCCGATCCTCGCAGGTGGCACAGACACCGATTTAACGATCCCACGGAGGTTGTCGTGGTGCCCGTCGACATGCTACCACTACCCGTCCACTTGTCCTTCATGAGCAACCACTACTGGGCGGACATGAAGGCCAACTGGATCGTCCTCATCCACCAATCTGGTAGTCCGTGGCGTCTCATGGATATCTACACCCAGCGAGATATCACCCTTCCATCATTGGATACCGCCGCCATCGAGCCTCGCGGCCTGCCGGACACTCCTGCCTACTATGCACGAGACGCGTCGAGCTTTTGGCTCGACCTCTCTTTGCTGAAAGTTGTAACCTGCGAAGTGCCCACACCATCAGAAGACTACATGGATTACAAGATCATTGCCTTGTTCAACATGGGATTAGTCTATCTGGAATCTGGTCGCCATACATGGTTATGGATCATCGTCAATCCTGTTGAGCCAACATTTTTGTCTAATGCTATAGTGCATGATGGCATCGCTTACGCGGTCGACGCACAGATTCGCAGCCTATATTGGTGGAATCTATCATCATGTAATTGTTCTATCTCATCTCATCTTTACCTTATGAATACGACTGCATGTTCATTGTTACAAATTTAGAATAGATAGTATGTCTATAACCACATCATTGCTATATGTTGCTCTCATTTCCTAGATTTTTATGACCACACATGTTATTGTTAGAGATGATATGAGAACAATTGGCATCTAATGATTGTTTGAATAGATATTATGAGCATAACCTCATGATTGCTATATGTTACTTTCATTTCCAAGATTTTTATAACAACGCATGTTATTGCTTAGAGTTGATATGAGAAGAGTATTAAGTGCTATGGTAGAATATGAGTAGGCTCTGTGATAGCTGTTTTCCTCTCATTGTTACATGATGTTTGAACCATGACATATTGCTAGAATATGAAAGCCATTGGCTTATTTTTTTAACTTGGGGTATGATTATGACCACGGCATTGCAATTCTCTTTCCATAATATGTGTCACTGTTATAATAATCTTAATTCCACACATACTCTAAACATGATTGTTTATTCTTGTCCTTTTGGTCTCCAATTTGAATTGTTGCATCTGACGCAAATGTGTTGGCCTTCATGATTCCAGGACCTGGAATCATACCAGCCGATGGGTGGTGGTTTATCGCTTGTTTAGCTGACGGCGGTCATTTGATGCTCATTCGCACATACCAAATTGACCAAACCATTACATCAAACCACATGCAGTACAATGCCTGGGGCGTTCATGACATTGATGGCTATGGCTGCTTCATGTTCGAGAAAGATCCCAACTCCGTTGGGCCAGGCGTATTCAATTGGAGGCGGGTTTACTACCTCGGCAACCACTCCATGTTCCTCATGCTCCATTATTCGATCATCCAACCAATCATCGATCATATCACCGACGATGATTATCATGTTATGCAACTTCCATTCGCCAGGGGGAACTGTGTTTACACATCATACCATGCGTTTCATGAATCACCATATCTAGAGATTTGTCGACATAGCTTGTTGCCAGGTAATCTTCAGTGTGTGAAAGGCATCAAGCTTCCATGCAATGGATGGCTTTTGCAAACCCGACATGCGATGATGTGGTTCATGCCAATAGCAAATATGCACAACTTGATTCATACTGATATCTAGACTGAGCCATGTATCCTGCTGCTGTAGCACGACCCTCTTTTGTTGGATATTATGTACTGTTGTTAGTTTGATGCACTCCTCTGGTTTGAAGGATAGATACCTTTCTGGGATCAAGTGCATCCTAACTCACCTGCGTAGGATGTACTGATAATGATGGTGGAGATGCTGTGCAGAAGCCATATATATATATATATATATATATATATATATATATATATATATATATATATATATATATATCAATTGGGCTTCAAGTGCGTACTTGTTAGTTAAACCTAGGTTAAAATGTGACACTAAATATGACTAGTAAGTACAGTAGCACTACTAGTATACATTAGTCAAATTATTCATCGTGTCCACACATTGAATTGACGTGATAACACGCTGCGCGTGAGGTGACACAAGAATCCCGGCAGCGTGTTCGGGTATTGTGGACTTCAGATTTGGAGTACCACTTATCTGTCGAAATCTTTCATCATTCACTTAAAACAGTCGATTGATCATACATTGAGTACTATATAACTGGAATTAACCGATGCAAGACCAAGAAGGATTGGCCAGTGCTACCGGCTGGCGTCAAGTTCGATCCCACGGATCAGGAGCTGATCGAGCACCTTGAGGCCAAAGTGAGTGCTGACAGCGCGAGATCTGACCCTCTCATCAATTTGTTCATACCAACCATCAACAATGAGCACGACATATGCTACACCCATCTTGAGAAACTTCCAGGTAAGACACCGATCGGTCATCTACTTGCACAAACATATTCCTTTGTTTATAGCTCTATTTTTCTTTTTAGACGCAGACCTAGCGAAGCAATTACAATTTGACAGTTAATAAAAAGTGAAACAAGTGACTGCAACATGCCAAAGATGTTATGAAAATGCCAACTACGTACACTAAAACATGTATTCGACAATACTGCAGGTATCACACTGAGTGGCCTAAGCAAGCATTTCTTCCAGCGCAATTCTAGGGCATTCAAAAGGGACACGTGGACGTGTTGCAAGATACAGTCGGGGTGCGGCATGCATGCGATGTGGCACAAGACCGGCAATACCTTGCTGGTGATGGTCATCGGCCGGCAGACAGGCAGCAAAAAGGTTCTAGTGCTGCACACCAACAAGAACTTTGACCAGCAGAGGACCAACTGGGTGGTGCACGAGTACCAACTCGGGTACCTGGAGCAAGAGTAGGAGCGGGAGCTGGTCCTCTGCAAGATTTTCTACCAGACGAACACTAGGGCCAGGAGTAAAAAGATTATAAGTTAGTTTGGTATTGGTACTTGTACTACCTTGTCGTCCGCAAGTTGGTATTGTTGTTAACGATCTTTCGGTATTAACTTGGCAATTTCTTCCAACCATCATGTTGATGGTCGACATGGATATAAAGCTGAATCATTTGTTTCAAAACGAATTTACAGGCACTTGATTTTTATTTGATGGGTAGCATAAGCACCTGCCGTTCGAATTCCCAGTTCTCCAAATTTTTCGAAACAAGTGCATGCACTTACTATCATGATGAAAAAACAATATACCTGCTGCATCCAAGTTATCAGTCTGTACTTGCAGAATTCTCTCGTTTATTGAGTAGGTATATTGTTTTTTTCAGGTCGAGCAAGTTTCAACTGGGCTGTAGACTGCCTAGGCTTGGTTGTGTTTTTAACAGGCCCAGCCCATGATGACAACGGGGCACAAAAATCCAGCAGGTATCTATTGGCCTATGGCCCGCCAGCGTTCGTTATATTTTGTCTTACAACATCCGCAAGCAGTTTTTTTACTGAACCAAACACACAACCCAGTTCTATTTTCCTCTTGAAACGCCATGTCCTACTTCCGTTTTCTAATCTCTACCTATAGTTTACTAGTTCATATACATGTATCATTATATTGAAAATACATAAAGTTGCCTTTTCATATTTACATCCTTATTTTTGTTGTTGTTTTCCCTCCCAGCGCTGATTTTTGTACCACTGGTTTTCCTTAGACCAACTCAATTGTCCCACGTCTTATTTTCTTACAAAAACAAAACAATTTTTTTGGCAAATCAATAAGTTCTTAAAAATGTTTATCATTTCGGGATTACAACAGTTCGGACTCCACCGAAATATGCAAAATAAGGTTGAACTTTTTGACCGTGGTCCTAGCCAGAAAATATGTTGTAATAAATTACTTAAGAATTAGCAAATGAGCTGCAAATTATTAAAAAAATAGCAAATGGGCTCTATGTTGTCTGCCATAGATTTGGAGGCTAACTTATGGGCCTACTAAGTTCATGCATACACAAGGTTTCTCAAAAAAGTAACCTAGTCAAAAATCGACTCTACCAGCACCAGACCGTTAGATGTCAACTAATGGCAATTGTGCTTCTTCAGTCTCTGATCTTCCTGCTCCAGATGCCCAAACCAACACCGGCGGAACCGCCTGCTCCCGCCTCCCGTGGCCGTCTGTGCTTCCGGGAAGGCCTCACGGCCCCACCACACTGTCATCCATGGCCTATCTATCAATCTACTCACCCACACCTCCTGTTATTTTCCGGCGACGGCAGCCGAACCAGTCAACCCTCGTACTCCCCACCACGTGGGAAGCCACTACCGTGTCTTCCCCGGCTCCGTGTCATTCCCTTCGTAGGCCTCGCCGTCGTCCACCGCCCTGGTGCTCTCGACGCGGCGTGGTCGACGTGGTCAACGAACGACATCCATCGAAAGTGGATTGTACGTGGAGAGGCTGACAGCTGGGTCCACAGACGCACACAAGGAAATGCCTCATTACACACAAAATAATGATTCCTCCACCTGACATCTGGGACCCACCGGGCGGGCCACCATATTTCGCGAAAAAAATGTTCCCGCCGCTGACAGCTCGGACCCACCAGCTATATCTTTGCACGCAAGGAAGTGCTTCATTATTACGCACAAAAAAATGAATACTCCCCCTGCTAGCTGGGACCCGCCATATGCGAGGCTGAATTGTGGGCCTACTAAGTTGATGCGGATGGAGGGCTTTGTCAACTTAGTCAATATGAACGATTCTAGCTCTAGTGACCGTACGATGTCCATCCAGCGGCCATAGTGCTTCTTCAACCTCTGGTCTTCTTGCTCCAGCCGCCCAAACCAGCACCGGTCGTGCCGCCTGCTCCTACCTAACGTGGCCGGCTGTGCTGCCGCGGAGGCCTCACCGCCCCTTACTACTCCCGCCACTGGCCAGGCCATCCCTCTACTCACTCACACCCCCTGTTATTCTGCGGCGACGGCAGGCTCACACCGCAGCCGAACCAGTGAACCCTCGTACTCCTGTCCGTGTGGGCTTCCACTGCCATGTCTTCCCTGGCTCTGCATCGTCCCCATCCTAGGCCTCGCCATTGTCCACCGCCCTGGTGCTCTCGGCGCGGCGTGGTCAACATGGTCAAGGAACGACGTCCATCGGAAGAGTACTATACGTGGAGAGGCTGACAGCTGGGTCCACGACCGTAGCAAGGAAGTGCCTCCTTATTATGCGAAAAATAATGATTCCTCTACCTGATAGCAGGGGCCCACCGGACGGGCCACCGTATTTCACGAAAAGATGTTTCCCCCCTCACTGCTGGGACCCACCAGCTACATCTTCGCATGCAAGGGAGTGCGTCCATATTACGGGCAAAAAAATGATTCGCCCCCTGACTACTGGGACCCTCCAGCTACATATTTGCACGGAAGGAAGTGCCTGACAGTCAGGACCCACCTGGTCGAAGCATACGTAGCATTGTCATTCTGGTGGCGAACGTGTACGTACATACGATCGGTCTATCTGCAGGCTGCAGCGATGAACCGTGGCCGTGTAAGGAAGGGCACGTGTCGTAGTAGAGGCACGCATGTGTCGTAGTAGAGGTGCGGACATAGCATGTACACGTACGTACAGCGGCCAGGGTGCAAGAAAGTAAATATGGCCACGTACGTACATACGGGCGGGGTCTCGAACGCCTACTCGCGCATACGTACGGCTAGGGCTCGTGTACATGGCTGGGTCGGAACAGAGAAATTGCATTGTCATCGTGTTCATGGGGAGGCAACGGAACGCGTCGTGTTCATCGGGAGGCAACGGAACGCGTGTTGTTCATCGGGAGCCAACCGGCTTGGACGGAACAGCCGATGGAAACGAGGCCTGGTGTACTGCAGCACGGAGGAAACGGCCTTGTGTTTGACCGGCCACAGTCGAAATGGGATCCTGTTCATGGGGAGGGGTTTGGCGTACCGCAAAACAGAGGAAACAGACTTCTCTTGGACCTCCTACGGTGGAAGCAGCGGGGTCCTGCTGATCGGGAGGAGTGTGGCGTACCGCAAAATGAAGGAAACGGACTTGTGTTGGAGCGCTACGGTCGAAACGGGGGTCATGTTCATCGGGAGGGGTGTGGCGTACCACAAAACGGGACTCCACGGGATATTGTTCATCTCCACCGTCGACTGCCTCCACGGGCTACTGTTCATCCACCGTCGACCTCCTCGATCTAGCCTCCACCTGCGACTGTTCATCCACGGGCTCCTATTCATCCAGCCTCCATCACGCGCTCCTCCACCGGCTACTGTTCAACCAGCCCTCTCAACGGGGTCCTGTTCAACCACCCCTCCATGGGCTACTGTTCATCCAGCCCTCCACGGGGTCATCCTGTTCAGCCAGCCCTCCACGGGGTCATGTTCATCCACCCCTCCATGGGGTCATGTTCATCCATCATCTCGATCGATCAGGGTCCTGTTCATCCAGCGGCAACGGCCTCTACTACCACGGGGTCCTATTCATCCAACCCCCCACCAGGAATTGTTCATCCAAACCCCCCAACAATGCTCACTGTTCATCCAGAGGCAGCATCGATCGGCTTCAGTTAGCAGCAGTAGTGAAGGAATCACTCGGGTTCAGTTAATAGCAAGGGATCGATCGATCGCTCGGGTTCAGTAACGCGTAGCCTGCGGTGTAATCGCTCGGGTTCAGTTAGAGCCCAATGCCTCACTCAGGTTCAGTTAGACACAATGCCTCGCACACACGCGCGTACATACGAGAGAAATGCGCATCGCTTGGCCCCCGACCACCCACCATAACCGGGAACTCCCCCGATATTTTCCTCGCCCTCGCTTCTACCATGGTTTTATCCGTCATGGACGGCCCAAAGAATATCATGCAGCTGCGTCTCCTGCCTGCCCAGGAGGAAAAGCCCATTTTCTGTCATGAATTTGTCACAGAAGTAGGACCCCACCACATCTATGATGATGCCGGGTTTTTTCACAATTATCATCATAAAAGTGTCATAAGCATGACAGGAAAAAAATTCGTTCAGCCCAAAATGTCCCGGATTTGTCTATTTGTTGTAGTGTCACCATGCGTGCCATGGTGGACACACATAGAAGGTTCATCGACCTCTCAATGGTGTACACCAACGACCCGGTCTGGGTGGAGCACTCCATCCACATCATGGAGTTGTTCCTTGCCGAGGAGAAGTACAAGGTGGTCGGGTTCGACCTCGAGTACACCCGCGCTCGTGTCGGGTCTCGCCCCAAGGTCGTCGTTGCCTAGATGTGCGTGCGCCACCACGTCCTCGTCTACCACTACTGCCTGGCCACAAGGCCTTGCGAGCGTTTCACGAGGTTTATCAACAACCCCCACTACATGTTCGCTACGATGGACATCACCAACAATGTAAAGGCGCTCGAGAATTCGGGCATCGCCTGCCAGAATCTTGTCCACATCCAGGGACAATACAAGATCTGGGGCGGTAAGGAGCATGAGAAGGATTCACTAGTTCACCTCGCCGAGGCCATCATTGACCCCTACTACAGAGACATGAAGGATTCGTGCAACAAGGACAAGCGTGCCTGGCACTTGTCCTAGATGGAGAAACTCGACAAAGCTCACGTTGTGTACGCGGCCAAGGAGGCATACACGAGCTACGACATGTACAGGCAGATCGTTGACATGAGGAAGTGCCTCCTTCCCCAAAACGGCGAGGGGTCCAACCGGAAGCAGAGCGATGGCAAGCGTCGTCGCAACAATAAGTAGATGATTAGATCCTCGTTTCTCCTACTTTAGTATGCATGTAATTGCTTACTTTGGTGTGTGGAAATGTTATGTGTGTAGTCACTTGTGTAATTGTATGCCTAATTTGGTTATGCAATGTTGTCTTTTAAGTATATGTGTTGATGCTCTGTAGATAGAGCGTAGATGTTGTGCGGACAAAGAAAATCACATCGCACACGGACTAAACAAAGGAACCCGCTGGTGATGTTTTCATCAATCACTCACAATTGTATACCAACAATCGTTTGCTCACAACACACACGGCTTGTTAGCAGTAATCATCTGTGTTGTTATCGGTCTTCGCACACGTTTTCGATTACAGACCTTTTTGTCGCATATCACACACATATTGTTAAGTTGAACCATTTATGTTCTCTTGTCTCAACGCACACAGTTCACCTGAGTGAACCGCATGCCGTATATCACACACACCTTGATCTGGCTGACCGTTTCTTTTGTGTTGCCTAATCACAAATAGTTCATCCAAGTGAACCGTATGTTGTATATCGCACACACCTTCATTTGGCTGCCCATTTCTTTTGTTCCTCCTCATCGCAAATAGTTAATTGAACTAAACTGTATTCCCTACATCGCACACGCAACTAGAATCCGAACCATGTTTGATGCATCCTCCATCGCAAATATTTTGCACCTTCTTTGCCGGGGGTTTTACACCGTCGTTTGCGATTATTGCATCGCACACAGTTTCGTCGAAGGGTCTCCGATCGTAGTGTCGCGTTAGCAGCATCCTGCAGTAGTGACTCATGTATAATAAATAGCAAATTGAACATTTTATGAGGAAGGTAAATATAACTGCAACAGCATAGCGACAGTGTTTGGATGACAGCAAATTGAAACTAACAGGTGTGTACATGCACAAATTTAGTAACATAGAACTAATAGCACTAAGGTCGTCCACTATGTATGCCAAAACTGGTGTAAAGACAACTGTTGCTACATCTCGCACCGGTGCCCTGCACTAGCGAGCCAATGCAGCGGAAAAAAATCAGGGACCCAGACTCCGGAGCACCTAGTTACTCCGATGCCCGGTTCCTTCATGCCATAAAAATTTAGTATTTTACTACTTGGCTGCTCAGATGTGTGGAGCAAAGTTGGCTGCACAAACTACTGAAGTGGTGCCAAATAATTTTCTAATGGCACCGCTGATGATATGGCAACAATTTTAGATACTAGGTACAAATTGTGACACTGTCTTAGGATGCGTTTGGTTGAAGGTGTGGTATGAATGGGTTGGGAGCATGACAGTGTCTGAATCATATCTAACAAATGATTTGTAACAACGAAAGAGGGTCTAACCTTCTCTACACATGCCAGAAACTTCCTCCCATTGTCCAAAGATTCAAACGCAACTAGCTTCATGCATGGAGATTGATGGTGACAATGAGCAGATAGATCTTCAACCACCCCGCTCCATTCATTGCCACTGATGGTCCTAGGGATCTACAAGAGGAAGAAGTGACGCAAATCTACCACCAAGTAAAAATCCTTCATTCCAAGTCATAGCCCGAGAGAGAGAAGAGAGGCATACCCGGGTGGTGAAGGAGTCGTCGCTGGAGGAGGAACCACTTGAGAGGTCGTTGAAGAAGACCATGGCGACCCCGGCGGTGGGATGCGAGAGGGCGAGAGCGAGGAAGCGGCTATAGCTTAGGAAGAAGGAAGGAGGAAACAGGGGAAATGTGACTTGTGGTCGGGGAGAAAAGGGGTGAGGAAGGGGGGAGGGGGCGGGGTAGATATTTGGCGGTAGGCCAAAATTTTGGAAATGTGGAGGGAAACTTTGCACACGGTGTCACCGGACCATTCACTTTGAATGATTGTGCGCATCGCAAACGATTATTCTGCTTTACGCGCATGGGATGAGTTTGATAATTCAAATTTTGGTGGAAATTTGCCCGGGTACATCACTGCATAATTTAACATCGCTTGCTAATTTGGGCACACAAAAGAGCGTACAGCAGACACACCACACTTACTGAATCGAGCAATTTTAGTAATTGAACAGAGCCAGTTGACCTAAACATTGCTCTAACAAAGGACCAACATTAAAAACAAATCCTAAGTACGCATAATTTTAACAAATCCGTCGTCGTGCCGGCCTATGCATCGCCGGTGTGAGACGAGGCGTCGATGATTTGTCCTGGCAACATGCCGCCATTGGTGGACTCCGTGTCCCCCATGCCGAAGTTGACCGCATCCTCGTCCTCGTCCTCGGCGACGCCCTCAAGGTTGTAGTACTCGTAGTAGTGGCTGCGCCAGAGATCGCGTTGGTACTCCATCACCGATTCCCTGACGGACAGACTCTTCTCTACCTTGACCTCGGCCACGTGGAACTCCTCCCCCAGCGCTCCTCGATCTCCGCCGCCTCCTGCATCTCCAGCTCCCACTCGGTGACCTCATGAGGAAGCAGGTGCTCCATGGCCACCGCCACCTTTTCGGACATGGGTTGCATGCTGGAGTCTGAGGTGGCCTGGAATATCTTGGCGTGAGCATCTTTGATCTTGGCGTTTGCATCTTCGATCTTGGCGTGGATGGCCTCGACCCAGGCTAGGGCGACATTGCAGCAGCTGCCCTGTCGGCTGCCACAGACACCCTCTCGGCGGAAGCGGCCGCGCTCAATGCGGATGCGGAGGCACTCTCGGTGTAGGCAGTCGCGCTCTTGGTGCAGGGGGGCAGTGCACATGGGGGACTTGGCCATTGTACGGGCCTTCATGAAGCGTTTCCACGGCGTCATCTTTGCAAAAAGGGGGTGCGGGATTGGTGATCGGGATTCGTGGATTCGAGGGTTGCCGGCACTGGAGTAGACAAGATGGCGAAGCTTAAGGAGGAAGACTTAAATAGACCCAGATATTTTCATCGCAAACGGTTCCTAGAAAACAACTACATGTGATGTCGTAGATATTTTTTATTAGCTGTGAAAGATGAATTTGGAGTAAAGTGGCAATGGTTGGTGTTTTAAATGTACGAAAAAATTTGTAGTACTAATACAACTGTCATGTCAAATTTTCGAAAATTTATGGGGTCATTTGACCTTTTAAGACATTTAAGTGATTTTCTAGCCATTTAATGACTGTAGTTGAAATTTGAACTACATGTACATGCAACAACTAACCATAAAACGGTTTGAAAATCATATTTTGTCTACTTGTGTGCGATTTAATTCCATGTGCAGTAAATTGGAAGGAATTTTCAAACATACTGGTCTAACGGCTATGACACAATTAAGCATGGAGTACCATGGCATTTAAATTCCAAATAATTAAAAAATATCAGAAACACATGAAACCTTGGCTGACGTAAAGTCATGCCACCAAGATGATGTGGTAAAAAAATTGGCATGTGTGATGAAAGTTTGGACACACACCCCTCACAAACCGGAGCAACTCACTAGAAGGCTCATGGTTCCGAGAGGGAACAATGGATGTCTGATGACGAATGGGAGATAGCTTCCTCTTAGAGCCTTCAAAATTTTTCTACGTGTAATGTGCACAGATACAACTGTCGTGTGAAAATTTGGAAATTTTCAGGGGTCATTTGACCTTTTAAAGACATTTAAGTGATTTTCTAGCCATTTAATGAACGTAATTCAAATTTGAACAACATCTACATGCAACGGCTAACCATAACGGTTTGAAAAATCATATTTGTGTACTTGTGTGCGAGTTAATTCCATGTGCAGTAAATTAGAAGGAATTTTCAAATATATTGGTCTCATGACATGGACACATGCATATGTATGCATGGAGTGCCATGGCATTTTAATTCCAAAAAAATAAAAAATGATCAGAACACATGAAACCTTGGTTGATGCAATGTCATGCCACCAAGATGATGTGGTAAAAAAATTGGCATGTCTGAAGAAAGTTTGGACACACACCCCTCACAAACTGGAGCAACTCACTAGAAGGCTCATGGCTCCAAGAGGGAACAATGCATGTTTGATGACGAACATGAGATAGCTTCCTCTTACGCCCTTCAAATTTTTCTACGTTTAATGTGCACTACTACAACTGTAATGTGAAAATTTGGAAAATTCTAGGGGTCATTTGACCTTTTAAAGACATTTAAGTGATTTTCTAGCCATTTAATGAACGTAATTCAAATTTGAACAGCATCTACATGCAACAGCTAACCATAACGGTTTGAAAAATCATATTTGTGTACTTGTGTGCGAGTTAATTCCACGTGCAGTAAATTAGAAGGAATTTTCAAATATATCGGTCTCACGACATGGACACATGCATATGTATGCATGGAGTGCCATGGCATTTTAACTCCAAAAAAATAAAAAATGATCAGAAACACATATGAAACCTTGGTTGATGCAATGTCATGCCACCAAGATGATGTGGTAAAAAAATTGGCATGTTTGAAGAAAGTTTGGACACACACCCCTCACAAACTGGACCAACTCACTAGAAGGCTCGTGGCTCCGAGAGGGAACAATGCATGTTTGATGACGAACATGAGATAGCTTCCTCTTACGGCCTTCAAATTTTTTCTACGTTTAATGTGCACTACTACAACTGTAATGTGAAAATTTGGAAAATTCTAGGGGTCATTTGACCTTTTAAAGACATTTAAGTGATTTTCTAGCCATTTAATGACCGTAATTCAAATTTGAACTACATCTACATGCAAGGCCTAACCATAACGGTTTGAAAAATCATATTTGTGTACTTGTGTGTGACTTAATTACATGTGCAGTAAATTAGAAGGAATTTTCAAACATATTGGTCTCATGACATGGACACATGCATATGCATGCATGGAGTGCCATGGCATTTTAATTCCAAAAAAATTAAAAAATGATCAGAAAAACATGAAACCTTGCTTGATGTAATATCATGCCACCAAGATGATGGTAAAAAATTGGCATGTTTGACGAAAATTTGGACACCCCCCCTCACAAACCGGAGCAACTCACTAGAAGGTTCGTGGTTCCGAGAGGGAACAATGCATGTTTGATGACAAACAGGAGATAGCTTCCTCTTACGGCCTTCAATTTTTTTCTACGTTTAATGTGCACTAATACAACTGTCATGTGATAATTTGGAAAATTTCAAGGGTCATTTGACCTTTTAAAGACATTTAAGTGATTTTCTAGCCATTTAATGACCATAATTCAAATTTGAACTACATCTACATGCAATGGCTAACCATAACAGTTTGAAAAATCATATTTGTGTACTTGTGTGCGACTTAATTCTATGTGCAGTAAATTAGAAGGACTTTTCAAACATATTGGTCTCACGATATGGACACATGCATATGTATGATGGAGTGCCATGGCATTTTAATTCCAAAAAATTAAAAAATGAGCAGAAAAACATGAAAGCTTGCTTAATGTCATGCCACCAAGATGATGTGGTAAAAAATTGGCCTGTATGACGAAAGTTTGGACACACCCCCTCACAAACCGGAGCAACTCACTAGAAGGTTCGTGGTTCCGAGAGGGAACAATGCATGTTTTATAACGAACGGGAGATAGCTTCCTCTTACGGCCTTCAATTTTTCTCTACGTTTAACATGCACTAATACAACTGTCATGTGAAAATCTGGAAAATTTCAGGGTCATTTGACCTTTTAAAGACATGTAAGTGATTTTCTAGCCATTTAATGACCGTAATTCAAATTTGAACTACATCTACATGCAACGGGTAACCATAACGGTTCGAAAAATCATATTTTTGTGTACTTGTGTGCGAGTTAAAAAATCATCAGACGATGTAAATATCTGGTGTTCAAAAAAGAAAATGTAAAGATTTGGCAAGACAACCGGCCCTGACATGGTTGGCACTCTATCTCGCGGCTCGGGGTTTGGTAGGTGAGTGGCGGGGATCATTAATCAGACATGGTTCTGTATTGGAAACCGTCAGCTATTATGTTCACACACGGATTTTGCTGCGGGAATCATGTGTAATTCAAACTACAGTACTCGTAAATTCCGGCGACCGGCATGTGTACTATTCTCATCGATCTAGAATTCGGCCGCCAATAAATACTACCTTGCTCACATCGTCCCGCATGCATTCTCATCTACATCCTTCCCTCGCTCTCCCTCTCTCTCTATCAAATCTCTTCCATGGCGGCGCCGGTCTGCCCACGCGCCACCAATGAGTCGCTGCCCCCCCCCCCCGATGATGCTCACTCGAATAGCAGCAAAGAGGACCCCTACGCGCCGCCAGACGAGGTTGCGCCGGACCCCCCAACTTTGGATTGGTTTTGGGGCCAGTACAATCTTTGTCTATGGAAGTCACTACAGCCGGCTGAGAAAACCAGGCAAGTGGTGTTCCAGTAGGAGATGGCGGAGTAGGAAGCCAGGTACCAGGTGGCCTGTGAAGCCCGTGATGCCGCCTGGAAAAAGGAGGCAGTGGAGCTTTGGGGGCGGGCGCGTCGTCATGCGAAGGAGGTGTGTGAAGACGGGTACTTCGCAAGGAAGGTCATAGGCGTTGGGTGCCTCGTTACTACGTGCAGGTGGGCCGATAAGCTCCAGCGTGCCACCGACGACGAGCTCCGGTGGGAGCCCAGCGAAATGGCAAGATCGTTCGCGCGTCCGCCAGCAAGAGGTAGATCGGTACGTCAAGCGTTGTGATGCGAAGGTGGCGGAGTACTGCCTCCGCACTGGGAAGGCGTCGCGCACCAGGGAGCTGCTGGCGAGGGGTTGCCGGAATACTTTCCCCAGGAGGGATTATTAGTTTTAGTATTGTTCATTTTCAATTTTATGCATCGTACCTAGTAGTTAAGTATCATCACGTATATGTGATGATATTATATATATATATTCTATGATGAACTAATGAACAATTAATGTATATATATATTATGAATTCCATTTTCTATCTGTTTTTGTATACTAATTTGAATCTAGCTGTTATCATCCACATATACATAATGGAAAGCGTATATACACACATTGAAACAGAACATATAAGAACGGAAAACAGAGTACACACATTGAAACAGAGCAATAAGCAGAGCAATACTATGATTGTTGTGAATACATAGCTATCCACATCGAGATGACTCTACAAAATAAAATGCGTCCATGAGACCATGACCAGAAGCCCTTGCCTACAGTAGCCCTTGGCTCTGCCTGAACTCGTGCAAGCGTTTGTCCAAGGGGTCGGCACGCTCGCAGTACATCTGGAGCGCGATCTCGAGCTCCAAGTTGGCTATTTCATCGGAGATCACCAGCTCGAGGATGCGACGGCCATGTTCCTCTACTGCGCCCAGGTGGACACCTGGGCCAAGGAGGCGGTCGAGCCTACTCAACAGTGCGTTGGGATCAAGCGGACCACGGACAAGGCAAATGGCGCGACGGGCATCCAGTGCAAGTATGGCGCGGCCGGCCTCTGGTAGAAGTATGACGCAGATGGCCTCTACCCACTCCTGACGAGGAATGGGGGTACTGATGGGATGTGTACCCAGCTGCGATGCCCTGTCGACAGCAGGCAAGCGTCGATGGATCCGCTCTTGCTGTGCGGCGCGCTGCGCCTCTCGCTCTACGGCACTCCAACGGTTTCACCTAAGGACATAGGTTTGATTTTTCAACCAATTTATATGAACTGGAGCATCTGCATGTATTTCAAATTTGAATTATGCAGATAAAATGCCTAGAAAACTCAGTTATTGTACAAAAATGTCCAAACGAACCCCAAAAAATTCCAAAACTTAACACAACACTCCTGTTGTTCTATGTTGACACTAGAAAATTTTGGAAAGCAATAAGAGGCAACGGATAATGTTTCGTCCCCAAAGGTGGCACGTTCCATACCGAAACCATCAGGTTTCACCACTGCACGATGCTACTAACGCGACACTACGATCAGACAGCCTTCGACGAAACTGTGTGCGATGCAATAATCGCAAACGGTGGTGTAAAAGAACCGTCAAAAGAGGTGCAAAATGTCTGCGATGGCAGAGCCATCAAACAAGGTTCAGATTTTAATTGCATGTGCGATGCAGGGCATACGGTTCAGTTCAATGAACTATTTGAGATAAGGCGGAACAAAAGAAACGGGCAGCCATATGAAGGTGTGTGCGATATATAGCATACGGTTCACTCGGATGAACTATTTGTGATGAGGAGGAACAATAGAAACGGGCAGCTAGACAAAGGTGTGTGTGATTGAGGGCATACGCTTCAAAAGGATTAACTGTTTGCATTTAGGCAACAGAACAGAAACGGGTCAGCCAGATCAAACTGTTTGCGATTGATGGCATACACTTCACATGGATGAACTGTTTGCGATTAGCCACAACAAACTGAAACAGTTAGATAGATCAATGTGTGTGCACTAGACGGGCACACACATTCTAATTAAAAGAAGCATGCACGATGGTAATAACGAGCGTGCACGGTTGTTGGAATAAGACGTGTGCTGACATTGCCTATTGCGGTGCACCCTATGGTGCAAATGCTACGTACGCGGCCGAGAAGGCGTACGTGCCCACGTTACGCCTTCCGGGAATAGTGCTGCACTTATAACCATCAATAAATTTTGAGCCTGCGTCCCATCACATTCCAAATTGCAAACCTATTCACACCGGTCAAAACCTAAATGGTTTCCTACTTAGGAGCGTATTAGTACTCAGTTATAAATACTACTACTCCAAGATGACTGCACATTCCTCCTCAACTCCTCATCCACAAAAATAAACAAGTCATTCATCATCGTTCCCTTGTGTCTGCCATGGCCAGCGTGAATTTTGGGTTGAGAGATTGCCACCAGGGAGATGCGAGCATGGAAGCGGAAGCACAAGAGATGTCCCGCCTCGCCGCAAACATAGCTGGCATGTCCTGTCGTGTGGCCGTAGCAGCACAAAGGTCCTGCCGTGCCGCCGAAGCAGCATGGAGGTCCCGCCTTGTCGTTGATGTAGCAGACTGGTCCGACCGCACACCGGAAGCAGAAGACATGTCCCGCCGCACCGCGAATGCAGCAGAGATATCCTCCCGCGCCGCAGCGGCCTGGGAAAATGTCTCGCGGGTAGGCGAGGACTCTTACAGGCGCATGCATGCGATCGTCCATAGCCAGATGGATCAGATCTCCGGCTGGGCGAGGTTGCAGGATGACATGAAAGCCTCTTTTGAATAGGCCACCGATGTCACCCGGCAACTAAACGAGAGCAATGTGAAGCTCCTAGCCGAGCACGACCTGCTGAGGGCGAAGATCGTTGGAAGTGCGGAGGAGCAGGAGGAGACCACTGCCTTGTTGAAGAGGACCAGCGTCATCGTCGAGAAACTTATGGACGAGAATGCCATGCTGCGCATCGAGCACAGAAGACTGGTGGAGGAATTAGTGGATGCTCTCAAGCAGCATCTTGAGGACAAGAAAGAGTTCATCGCTGCTCGCCGTAGAGACTAGTTCCCGTGGCCTGCAGCAACGCATCAAGAAAGTAGAGATCAGCGAGCCAGATCGTTATCTTCCTTCTTCTTTTGCCCTTGTGTATTTCGGGCGTTGCCGCATGTGGATTTTTTTAATTATGTTCCTAAATATGTAAGACAATTATTATCCACTATCATCATCCTTATATTCATCATGCTTGCTATAAGTCACAGTCGATGCTATATAGGTCCGTCAGATCTTACATCAAGATCCGTGCAAAACTTTCTTTCCAGATTTTCATTTTTCTCTCTTAAATCTCAGTCCAGTGAGACATATAGCCATGTCGTAGAACAGGGGCTCGGGCGCCATTAATGGAGACGTTGGGAGGGATGTGTGTGGTGGGTAGAGGTCAAAGGGCTCTCCTCTCGATGAGCACGCGCAGGGGTCTGATCGCATGCCTCCCGTACTCAAATAGCTACCCCGCATGGCACCTCCTAGCCAATAAAAAAAGGGGACACGTGGCGGCACATAATTGGTAAGTAGAACGCCCACGGTTTCAATAATACTTGTGTTTCTGATTTGTAATGTGACAGCACTTGTTCCAAAATGACTTTGTTGATTGTTAATGTGTGCTCCTTCGCAAATCGGACAGAAAAATTACCACAACATGTTGGTGCCATGTCATGACACCATGCCAAGTTTCATGATTTTCAGGTGTGTTTTGGATTTACAGGAATTAAAAAACCAAGTTTCTCAATCTTTCCGTCCGAGCCATGACGCCCAGATGTTTGAATTTCATTCCCATTTCTTGCATGGGACCTAGAAATTCACCCAAGGACACACATGTGATTTTTCAACCAACTTTGGTGCACTTGAGCATGTGCTTGTAGTTCAAATTTTAATTATGCACATTAAATGCCCAGAAACTCAATTAATGTATAAAAAGGCCAAACGAACCCGGAATAATTCCAAAATTTAACGCGATACTTCTATTTGGTCTAATCTGCCTGTGTAAAAATATTAAGGCGGGAGAAGGCAGTGTACGTATGTCATTTCGCACAAGGAGGTGATATGTTCCCTCTCGGAACCACGAGCCTTCTTGAGGGAAGCTCCGGTTTGCAAGAAGTTTACACCAAAGCTTGTCCTAATTCGGCCAAAAAATTACCGCAGCATGTTGGTGCCATGTCATGACACTGTGCCAAGTTTCATGATTTTCAAGCGTGTTTTGGATTTACAGGAATTAAAAAACCAAATTTCTCAATCTTTACGGCCGAGGCACGACGCCCAGATGTTTGAATTTCATTCTCATTTCTTGCATGGGACCTAGAAATTGACCCCAAGGACACACATGTGATTTTGAACCAACTTTGGTGCACTGGAGGATGTGCTTGTAGTTCAAATTTGAATTATGCACATTAAAGGCCCAGAAACTCAATTAATGTATAAAAAAGGCCAAATGAACCCGAATAATTCCAAAATTTAGCACGATACTTCTATTTGGTCTAATCTGTCTGTGTAAAAAATTAAGGTGGGAGAAGGCAGTGTACGTATGTCGTTTCACACACGGAGGTGACACGTTCCCTCTCGGAACCACGAGCCTTCTTGAGGGAAGCTCTGGTTTGCAAGAAGCTTACACCAAAGCTTGTCCCAGTTCGGCCAAAAAATTTACCGCAGCATGTTGGTGCCATGTCATGACACAATGCCAAGTTTCATGATTTTCAGGCATGTTTTGGATTTACAAGAATTAAAAATCAAGTTTCTCAATCTTTCCAACCGAGCCACGTCGCCTAGATGTTTGAATTTCATTCCCTTTTCTTGCATGTGACCTATAAATTCACCCAAAGACACACATGTGATTTTTCAACAAACTTTGGTGCACTGGAGCATGTGCTTGTAGTTCAAATTTGAATTATGCACATTAAATGCCCAGAAACTCAATTAATGCATAAAAATGCCAAATGAACCCGGAATAATTCCAAATTTAAACACAACACTCATGTACTAGTTGCATGTTCACTGTACGTAAATGTTCTAGCAATTCAAACACCATCATTTCCCTCCGTAACACCATTTTGTCTTTCAAAACATAAAGAAAAAATTAGGTATACCACAAACAGTTTACTAGAAAGAATCGTGTGGGATGCGATATAAAATATCTTGGCGCGCCGTCTTATCTGGCTTACACAGGAAGCTCTGTCATCTACAGTCCACCGCCCCCGCTTGAACCACACTTGCGCGCCGATTTCTCGCAGCACCGAGCGAAAAAAATTGCCACCGTGGAAATATCTATCTCCTCGCCCCCACCCTCCCACCAAAAGCCACATTTACACTGTTCCTCCTTGCTTTCCAAGTTCAAACCTTCACTGCTGCTTACTGACAGCTCAGCCTCCTCACCGGCGACCCTTCTTCTTGCAGCGCCGCCTCCTCGTTGGCTACCCTTCTTCTTGTAGCGCCGCCTCCTCGCCGGCGACCCTTCTTCTTGCAGCGCTGCCTCCTCACCGGCGACCCTTCTTCTTACTGCGCGGCCTCCTCGCCGCCGACCCTTCTTCTTGCCACGTGGCCTCGTCGATATGGTTAGGTAATCCACACCCCACCCACACCATCCTCCTCCTTTCCCGTCCCACATGCCCCGTCCGATGGTGCTACACCTTTCGCCGAAATCACTGTCCCCCTCCTCCAATTAAGCGCCGCCCACAGCCATTTTGCATGCAGTGTAACATGGAGCTCAGTGGCTGCCATGCGGTTGGAGGAGCACCTCGTCTTCGAGGCCACCGTCGACACTGCCACGCGGTTGTCTACTTTAAAATACAATTTGTGATGTTTTCTCGAGGCCACCGCTAGTGCCTTCTAGTGATTTGTCCTCTGTAATGTTAATATCCAATCTGATGTTCAATTAACAGTTTGGTCCTCTAAAATGTAATGTTCAGTTAACACTTTGGTCCAACAATTGCTACATTTTGTAGTACTATTCTCAAGCATTCTTTGTTTTGTTAACTGTCTTATCTTCTAGTACATGTTTCTATTCTGCAATGTTGTGCTCAGTTAATTATTTTGGTTCATTTGGTCTGTTGTCCATTTAACTATTTGGTTCAATTCTGCAATTTGATTTTCATTTGCTATGGGTACAATTTTGTATTGTTATGCATGTGACACCAATCGAATTTGGCTGTACTCAATACATATTCTACTTATAGTATGGAAACTCTCAATTAACCTAATCAAGATCTTCCTTATGTGTGTTGCAGGGAAACAATGGGAGACACTTCGGTTTACCATCGAGGTTTGTTCATGCATGGTCCTTTGGCTAATAGCACATTATTGTGCAGTTGCAGGAATCATTCTAATATTTAGGTTTCTTACAATTTGGTCTTGCACATGTAGGTCCTGCTGTCAGAGGCTTAGACCCACTGTTCGACCCATTTTGCATATGGGGAAATGAGATGTCCATGAATATCAGTCAAGTCAAGAAACTCAGAAAGATTGTTAGGATGAAGAAACTTGCGACGAATAACAACAAGATCTTTGTTTGCACAATGAAGAAGACATCAGTCAACTATAGGATGGTACTAACTCTTTTACCTTGTTTTTACCCCTTGCGCCATTTCAAAATTTATAACAGCGATTTATGCATACCTTTGTTTTCAGTACTTTACAAAGCAGTTCACCGATGATTACCTCTCAAACCACCTGCATGGTCAAGAGGCGAGGAAGGTATTCATTCAACACCCACCGTACAATATTGAAGTCTTGCTGAAGAGGACGAAGGTTAGGTGGGCAATTATCCATAGCCACTGGCCTAAAGTTGCAAGGACATTCAACATCACTGAAGGCTCAATATTTGCCTTCCGCTTCTGTAGTTTCCCAGATGAGATTCATCTGCCTATTTACCATGTATGATGCTACTTTCCAAAGGTTTTTGATGTTGCATGTGAAACTTGGTGCTGTTGTGTAATGGCATAACTGAGTGCCGAAGATATCTGATGTAATTCGATTATGAAATCATGGTTTCTGTTATACGGATATGAAATATCTGGTGTGTTTTCTAAGAAATATCAATTTCATTAGTACATGGATTATCAATAATAGGCTAATTACCCTACTTATTGGGGTTTTCTATTGCAGATGATTACTCAGACAACATTGTGGGTGATGAACTCAAACAACCCGCACGGTTTCTAGAAAGTAGGCGTGTTCGATCAACTAACAATCACACACGGCTTCCGGCAGCGAACTGTTTGCGTTAGGCTACCTTGCACAAACGTTTCCACACAAAGAACTGTGTGTGATATACATACGAAGGGAAATGATTTTCTGGGATTCACCATGTGGGATGTACATACAAACGGAAACAATTGGGTTTCGATGCCCCGCCAGATCGCACATGAGCTCATTTTGCCCCAGTCAGTGAGCCAGGAGGGCCTATCCCCGATGGTTTCTGCGTCGTGTAGGAAGGACCCCCTATCGCCCACACTCACTTGGCGATGGTTCCAAACGCCGTCGCGGAAAGGGGTTAAAAACCGTTTATATAGCACGTCGTTGTACCAGTGCTTGTTGTGAGAAGCTCGGGTTTGTGGGAAGCTTATACCCAAACCTGCCCCAAATGGGACAAAAATTTTACAACGGCATGTCGGGTGTCGCTCCATGATAGCATGCTAGGTTTCATGAATTTCACACGAGTTTTGGATTTACTAGAATTTAAAAACCAGGTATCTCAACATTTTGCGGGCAATCAAAATGCCCTGGTGTTTGAAATTCATTCCCATTTCTTGCATGGGACCTAAGCATGCACCAAAGGACACATATTTGATTTTTCAACCAATTTATATGCACTGGAACATGTGCATGCATTTCAAATTTGAATTATGCACATAAAATGCCTAGAAAACCCAGTTAATGTACAAAAATGTCCAAACGAACCCCGAAAAATTCCAAAACTTAACACAACACTCCTGTTATACTATGTTGACACTAGAAATTTTTTGAAAGGAATAAGAGGCAATGGATATCATTTCGTCCCCAAAGGTGGCACGTTCTCCACCGAAACCATTAGGCTTGTTGTAAGAAGCTCTGGTTTGTGAGAAGCTTATACCCAAACCTGCCCCAAATGGGACAAATTTTTTACCATGGCATGTCGGGTGCCGTTCCATGATACCATGCCAAGTTTCATGAATTTCATACGAGTTTTTGATTTACTAGAATTTAGAAACTAGGTATCTCAACGTTTTGCCGGCAATCAACAGTGCCTTGGTGTTTCGAATTCATTCCCATTTCTTGCATGGGAACTAAGCATGCACCCAAGGACACATATTTGATTTTTCAACCATTTTATATGCATGGCAGCATGTGCATGTATTTCAAATTTGAATTATGCACATAAAATGCCTAGAAAACCCAGTTAATGTATAAAAATGTCCAAACGAACCCCAAAAATTCCAAAACTTAACACAACACTCCTCTTGTTCTATGTTGACACTAGAAATTTTTTGAAAGCAATAAGAGGCAATGGATATTGTTTCATCCCCAAAGGTGGCACGTTCCCTACCGAAACCATCAGGCTTGTTGTGAGAAGCTCTGGTTTCTGAGAAGCTTATACACAAACCTGCCCCAAATGGGACAAATATTTTACCGCTGGATGTTGATGATGCCGCTCCATGATACCATGCCAAGTTTCATGAATTTCAGACGAGTTTTAGATTTACTAGAATTTAAAAACCAGGTATCTCAACGTTTTTCCGGCAATCAACAGTTCCCTGGTATTTGAAATTCATTCCCATTTCTTGCATGGGACCTAAGCATGCACCCAAGGACATAGGTTTGATTTTCAACCAATTTATATGCACATGAGCATGTGCATGTATTTCAATTTGAATTATGCACACAAAATGCCTAGAATACCCAGTTAATGTATGAAAAAGTCCAAACGAACCCTGAAAAAATCCAAAACTTAACATAAAACTCATGTTGTTCTATGTTGACACTAGAAAAAATTTGAAAGCAAGAAGAAGCAACGGATATGTTTCGTCCCCAAAGGTGGCACGTTCCCTACCGAAACCATCAGGCTTGTTGTGAGAAGCTCTAGTTTGTGAGAAGCTTATACACAAACCTGCTCCAAATGGGACAAAATTTTTTTACCACTCTATGTTGATGATGCTGCTCCATAATACATGCCAAGTTTCATGAATTTCAGACGAGTTTTGGATTTACTAGAATTTAAAAACCAGGTATCTCAATGTTTTGCCGGTAATCAACAGTGCCCTAGTATTTGAAATTCATTCCCATTTCTTGCATGGGACCTAAGCATGCACCCAAGGACACATATTTGATTTTTCAACCAATTTATATGCATTGGAGCATGTTCATGTATTTCAAATTTGAATTATGCACATAAAATGCGTAGAAAACCCAGTTAATATATAAAGATGTCCAAATGAACCCCGAAAAATTCCGAAACTTAACACAACACTCCTGTTGTTCTATGTTAACACTAGAAATTTTTTGAAAGCAATAAGAAGCAACGGATATCGTTTAGTCCCCAAAGGTGGCACGTTCCCTACTGAAACCATCAGGCTTGTTGTGAGAAGCTCTGGTTTGTGAGAAGCTTATACCCAAACCTGCCCCAAATGGGACAAATTTTTTACCATGACATGTTGATGCCGCTCCATTATACCATGCCAAGTTTCATGAATTCCATAGGAGTTTTGGATTTTCCTAGAATTTAAAAACCAGGTATCTCAATGTTTTGCCAGCAATCAACAATGCCCTGGTGTTCGAAATTCATCCCCATTTCTTGCATGGGACCTAAGGATGCACCCAAGGACACAAATTTGATTTTTTTTCTACCAATTTATATGCACCAGAGCATGTGCACGTAGTTTAATTTTTAACTATGCACCTGAAATGGCTAGAAAACCAGTTTAATATATAAAATGTCCAAACGAACCCTCAATAATTCCAATACTTTTACGACACACATATAGTAGCATGTTCATTACAGATAAAAGGTCTAGCAATTCAAACACTGTCCATTGCCGCTGTGGCCCCATTATGTAATTCAAATCAAGATGAAAAATCAAGTAGATCCCACATAGTTTATTATCACCAACCGTGTGAGATGTAGTACTCCCCCCGTTTTTATTTAGTTCGCATATTAGCTTTGGTCAAAGTCAAGCTTTACAAACTTTGACCAAGTTTATATACAAAAATATTAAGATATACAATAACAAATCAACAACATTAGATTTATTATTAAATGTACTTTCACATTGTATAGATTTATTATGATAAATGTCTATATTGTTTTCTATAAACTTGGTCAAACTTTACGAAGTTTGACTTCAGTCAACTCTAATATGCAGAGTAAATAAAAACCGAGGGAGTACAAAATATCCTGGAGCACCATCGGTGTATAGTACGCATGTGGCTTACGCGAGAAGGTGCATCGGCTACAGTCCACAACCGGCGTGTCAAGCACACTAGCTCGCTCCCCAAATACTCCCTCCTCTGCATCCCTCACAATCTCAAAAATATTATTGCCTCGTAATCTCGAAAATATCTACCGCCTGCAAGGTTTTAATGTTTGATAGCACTAAATTAGTATATGCAGACCATGTGCGATGCCTGTTACTCTCGCTCTGCTTCAGTCCCTTGATTCAAATTTTCAGTAGCCCCGGCATTTTACTCCCGCCTCTACATCCCTCGCAATCTGAAAAATATATGCTCACCCTTGATCCAAATTTTCAGTAGCCCCACCTTGTAACTCCCGCCTAGTAACATTTTCAGTTGCCGTAGTAGTTCTTAAAACACCACCTTGCCCCCCCCCCTCCACACACACACCACACACTCCCTAAAACCTCCGCTCACACAGACACACACCACCCTCGAAACCATTGGTAGGTTGCCGCCATCGCCAGCGCCTCCATCCTCAACCTCTGCATGTGTGCCGGGGAGCTCGAGGAGCCAATGGACAAAAGGAGGTTTACCGTGGCCTTTTTGCCCGACGCCGACGAGGTGGCTGCCAAGGTATCCCCGTCGTCCTCCGCGGGCTCGATCCGCCATCGCCGGTCCCCCGATCCGCCCGCCGCCGCGCCCCTATGTCGGTTCGAGGACTTCCCCGTCCTCCCTCAGACCCAGCAGCCGACGAGGTCCTACCTCGGGGTCCGGCAACGGCGGTGGGGGACGTGGGTCGCCGAGATTACAGACCGAGAGACCCACACCCGCCGGTGGCTCGGTAGCTTCCACACGGCCGAGCTCGCGGTCATGGAGTACGACCGCTGGCAGGTCCGCTACCATGGCGTGACGGCTAGGCTCAATTTCCCCTTTGGCCCATGTCTGGTCAACCTCATTCCACCGAAGCCAGGGTGGTGAGCTCGGCTATGTCGCGGGAGGACCGCGAGGCATGGGAGCGCCTCGAGGCCGAGGCCGCCGACGAGGCCTACATGCAAGAGCTCCGCCGGTAGTACCCGGAGCTCGTGGAGGCGAAGCGGGCGATCTTTGTCGGCGCGGAGGGTGGCAAGGTTATCGCACTCTCCTCTGTTGACGAGGTCGAAGGCGGCGAGGATGGCGGCGCTGAGGGCGGCGAGGTTATCGTGCTATCCTCCGATGATGAGGTCGAAGGTGGCGGCGACGGCTGCGCGGAGGGTGCTGAGGTGGGCCCCGAGGATGAGGAGATCAACGTCGACGAGTGGAGGAATGCCTTCCCCAATGACCCGGACGACGGCACCGGCCCGGACCTGGCTTGCGGCACACCGTACATGACGAGGAAGGATTGGCTCGACCTCTACTTCGACCGAAAGTAGTTTAGC
Source organism: Triticum aestivum (assembly GCF_018294505.1). Classification (NCBI taxonomy): domain Eukaryota; kingdom Viridiplantae; phylum Streptophyta; class Magnoliopsida; order Poales; family Poaceae; genus Triticum; species Triticum aestivum. The sequence continues at coordinate 441,695,332 of NC_057809.1, forward strand.
TTAGTTTAAATTTATGTTTTATGTCCGATTATGCAAAACTATCTATGTTTATGTTTGAATGCATGCTAGTTTTGGTTGAACCTACTTTGAACTTGCTCAAATTAAAGCTTACAATGTTAAGTTTAGGGAATCGACTAGAAAAGGCCAAAAATTGCTGGACTAAGGGTTTTAGTCCTTTAACTTTTAAAGGATCGGCTAGAGATGGCCTTATGACTTGTTTATTTTAGTTCTTCACAATGTGATGCTCTATATGTGCAACTATTTGCCGTGCGGTTCAATTTCATCAATAATAGTTTCAACAATACCACTATGAATTACGATATTTGGTTGTTTTTAAGGATATTGCAGTTAACATGCCTTTTTGTTTTTTTAACAGTAACTAGTGTACTTTAGACCTGCACAATACCAGTTTGAATATTTGCTTGTTTTTAAATGTTATGCCTGATGCAGTTAACACACCTTTCCACTTCTTGTTTTGCTTAACTAGCGTGCTTAAGCCTGCACACTGAAGCTATCATTTGTAGATTATGTTGTCTACCATGGATATATTTGGTTGATGTTTAGCCTATTGTGCTTAACATGCCTTTATATGTACTCATACAGGAAAATATTGAGAATAGTGTTGTTTTCCATCGAGGTTAGTTTCATTGCATTGCTTATATGTACTCACTGTTTAGGATATCGGTAGCCGGTACCATATAGCCTGGGGCCGATAAGGGATTAATCGTCGAATCGGACATTTGACTGAATATATCTGTAACCCATTTATCAGTAGGTTAACTAGGGCCATATATAATATATCTGAGGCTACATAGCAACATGCATTGTACTGAATGACTAAATATGCAATCTCAGGCTACATAGCAACAAGGAAGAGTGTTACCTTAATGTTCTGATGATGTCTAGATATAGATGTAATAAAATCTTATATAATGGGATGGAGGCAGTGTTGTACTACATCATTTTTCAATTGTTGTTTAGCTTCTAATATTAACTTGGTGCTTTTAGGTACATATATCATTGCCAAAGATCCACACTTTGCCCCTTTCTGCGTATGGGGCAATGAGATATTCATGAACCAGCATCAAGTGAGGAAACTGATAAAGATTGTTAATAAAATCGGTCAAAAGACGTCAATCGAACTATTTGTTTACACTTTATGCAAGACAACAGTGAACTGCAGGATGGTAAGTAAGAACCCTGTAGCCTTCTTTTTACTGCCCATAATGAGTTGTGTTAGATGACAATGTCTGAATCTTTTTTCTTTTGCAGTGGATCCTGAAGTAGTTTACTCAATATTACCTCTCAAACTACATGATTGGCGGCCGGCCATCACAAGGGGTTGGACTAGAGTCCTTGATACGTCTCCAACGTATCTATAATTTTTGATTGTTCCCTGCTATTATATTATCTGTTTTGGATGTTAATGGGATTTATTTTACACTTCTATATTATTTTTGGGACTAACCTATTAACCGGAGGCCTAGCCCAAATTATTGTTTTTTTGCCTATTTCAGTGTTTCGCGGAAAAGGAATATCAAACGGAGTCCAAATGGAATAAAACCTTCGGGAGAGTGATTTTTGGAACAAACGTGATCCAGAGGACTTGGAGTGGACGTCAAGAAACCAACGAGGTGGCCACGAGGCAGGGGGCGCGCCTACCCCCCTGGGCGCACCCTACCCCTCATGGGCCCCTCGTGGCTCAACCTACCTACTTCTTCCTCCTATATATATTCACATACCCCGAAAACATCCAGGAGCACCAAGAAACCCTATTTCCACCGCCGAAACCTTTTGTACCCAAGAGATCCCATATTGGGGCCTTTTCCGGAGCTCCTCCGGAGGGGGCATTGATCATGGAGGGCCTCTACATCAACTCCATGGCCCCTCCGATGATGTGTGAATAGTTTACCTCAGACCTTCGGGTCCATAGTTATTAGTTAGATGGCTTATTCTCTCTCTCTTTGGATCTCAATACAAAGTTCTCCTCGATTCTCTTGGAGATCTATTCGATGCAACTCTTTTTGCGGTGTGTTTGTCGAGATCCGATGAATTGTGGGTTTATGATCAAGATTATTTCTGAACAATATTTGAATCTTCCCTGAATTCTATTATGTATGATTGGTTATCTTTACAAGTCTCTTCAAATTATCAGTTTGGTTTGGCCTACTAGATTGATCTTTCTTGCAATGGGAGAAGTGCTTAGCTTTGGGTTCAAGCTTGCGGTGCTCAATCCCAGTGATAAAAAGGGAAACGACACGTATTGTATTATTGCCATCGAGGATAAAAAGATGGGGTTTGTATCATATTGCATGAGTTTATCCCTATACATCATGTCATCTTGCTTAAAGCGTTATTCTGTTCTTATGAACTTAATACTCTAGATGCATGCTGGATAGCGGTCGATGTGTGGAGTAATAGTAGTAGATGCAGGGAGGAGTCGGTCTACTTGTCTCGGACATGATGCCTATATACATGATCATACCTAGATATTCTCATAACTATGCTCAATTCTATCAATTGCTCAACAGTAATTTGTTCACCCACCGTAAAATACTTATGCTCTTGAGAGAAGCCACTAGTGAAACCTATGGCCCCCGGGTCTATCTCCATCATATTAATCTTCCAACACTTAGTTATTTTCATTGCTTTTATTTTACTTTGCACCTTTATCATAAAAATACCAAAAATATTATGTTATCACATCTATCAGATCTCACTCTCGTAAGTGACCATGTAGGGTTTGACAAACCCTTATCGCGTTGGTTGCGAGGATTTATTTGTTTTGTGTAGGTGCGAGGGATTGGCGCGTAGCCTCCTACTAGATTGATACCTTGGTTCTCAAAAACTGAGAGAAATACTTACGCTACTTTGCTGCACCACCCTTTCCTCTTCAAGGGAAAACCAACGCAAGTGGTCAAAAGGTAGCAAGAAGGATTTCTGGCACCATTGCCGGGGAGGTCTATGCAAAAGTCAACATACCAAGTACCCATCACAAACCCTTATCTCCTGCATTACATTATTTTCCATTTGCCTCTCGTTTTCCTCTCCCCCACTTCACCCTTGCCATTTTATTCACCCTCTCTCTCTATCTTCCCTCTCTTTCTCTATTTGCCTCTTTTTCGCTTGCTCCTCGTTTGCTTGTGTGTTGGATTGCTTGCTTGTCATGATGGCTCAAGATAACACTAAATTGTGCGACTTTACCAATACCAACAACAATGATTTTATTAGCACTCCGATTGCTCCTCTTATCGATGCTGAATCTTGAGAAATTAATGATGCCCTGCTGAATCTTGTCATGGAAGATCTGTTTTCCGGCCTTCCTAGTGAAGATGCCGCTACCCATCTAAATAGCTTCGTTGATTTGTGTGATATGCAAAAGAAGAAAGATGTTGATAATGATATTGTTCGCTTTTCTATCAATTGCTCGACAGTAATTTGTTCGCTTTTCTATCAACATGATCATGCCTAGATATTCTCATAATTATTCGCTTTTCTATCAATTGCTCGACAGTAATTTGTTCACCCACCGTAATACTTATGATATCTTGAGAGAAGCCACTAGTGAAACCTATGGCCCCCGGGTCTATTCTCCATCATATAAGTTTCCAATCTATTTTATTTTGCAATCTTTACTTTCAATCTATATCATAAAAATACCAAAAATATTTATCTTATTATCATTATCTCTATCAGATCTCACTCTTGCAAGTGGCCGTGAAGGGATTGACAACCCCTTTATCGCGTTGGTTGTGAAGTTCTTATTTGTTTGTGTAGGTACGAGGTGACTCGCGCGTGGTCTCCTACTGGATTGATACCTTGGTTCTCAAAAAATGAGGGAAATACTTACGCTGCTTTGCTGCATCACCCTTTCCTCTTCAAGGGAAAACCAACGCATGCTCAAGAGGTAGCAAGAGGGATTTCTGGCACCGTTGCCGGGGAGATCTACGCCAAGTCAAGGCATACCAAGTACCCATCACAACTCTTATCCTCCGCATTACATTATTTGCCATTTGCCTCTCGTTTTCCACTCCCCCACTTCACCCTTGCCGTTTTATTCGCCCTCTTTTCCTTTCGCTCTCTTTCTGTTCGCCTCTTTTTTGCTTGCCTCTTGTTGCTTGTTGCCCTTATGGCTTTACCAAAAGGTGTTGATCCTCACCTTAGAAGGATGGAAAAAATCGAAAACAACGTTAGAAGTTTTATGTCCTTGCAGTTTGAGCATAATAATTTCTTTAGAAAGGAGCTTAAAGAACAAAAAGGTTTTATCGGTTTCATGAATAAAGAGCTCGATGATATGTCTAAGGAATTTTATGGTTTGAAATCTCAGTTTTCTCATCTTGAAAAATTAATTGCCCAAATTTCTGATAAGCAGGCCACTTTAGTTAATAAGATGGCCGCTAAACTAGAAGAGTTAGATAATAATGATGAATATCTAAAAGTTATTGATGTGTCCCCTATTAAATCTTAGTTTTGCAATATGAATCTTGATAATGATGGGACTGGAGATGAGTCAACTTTAGTTAGAAGGCATCCCAATGATTCGAAGTTTTTAGATCTTGATGCAAAAATTGGTAAAAGTGGGATTGAAGAGGTTAAAACTTTAGATAGCAATGAGCCCACTATCTTAGATTTCAAGGAATTTAATTATGATAATTGCTCCTTGATAGATTGTATTTCCTTGTTGCAATCCGTGCTAAATTCTCCTCATGCTTATAGCCAAAATAAAGCTTTTACTAAACATATCGTTGATGCTTTGATGCAATCTTATGAAGAAAAACTTGAGTTGGAAGTTTCTATCCCTAGAAAACTTTATGATGAGTGGGAACCTACAGTTAAAATTGAAATTAAAGATCATGAATGCTATGCCTTGTGTGATTTGGGTGCTAGTGTTTCCACGATCCCAAAAACTTTGTGTGATTTGCTAGGTTTCCGTGAATTTTATGATTGTTCTTCAAACTTGCACCTTGCGGATTCCACCATTAAGAAACCTATGGAAAATATTAATGATGTTCTTATTGTTTCAAATAGGAATTATGCGCCTGTAGATTTCATTGTTCTTGATATAGATTGCAATCCTTCATGTCCTATTATTCTTGGTAGACCTTTCCTTAGAACGATTGGTGCAATTATTGATATGAAGGAATGAAATATTAGATTCCAATTTACGTTAAGAAAACGCATGGAACACTTCCCTAGAAAGAAAATTAAATTACCCTATGAATCTATTATGAGAGCCACCTATGGATTGCCTACCAAAGATGGCAATACCTAGATCTATCATCGCTTTTATGCCTAGCTAGGGGCGTTAAACGATAGCGCTTGTTGGGAGGCAACCCAATTTTATTTTTATTCCTTGCTCTTTGTTCCTGTTTAGTAATAAATAATTTATCTAGCCTCTGTTTTGGTTGTGTTTTTTGTGTTTAATTAGTGTTTGTGCCAAGTAGAACCGTTGGGAAGACTTGGGGAAAGTCTTTTTGATCTTGCTGTAAAAAACAGAAACTTTAGCGCTCATGAGAATTTCTGCCATTTTTTATTGAAGAGTTCTATTTAGTTAATTATTTTTGAATATGATTAATAGATAAATTCCTCACGTCCAGAAATTTATTTTAGAATTTTTGGGGTCCCAGAAGTATTCGAAACCTACAGATTACTACAGACTGTTCTGTTTTTGACAGATTCTGTTTTTCGTGTGTTGTTTTCTTATTTTGATGAATCTATGGCTAGTAATAGAGTTTATGAACCATAGAAAAGTTGGAATACAGTAGGTTTAACACCAATATAAATAAATAATGAGTTCATTACAGTACCTTGAAGTGGTGTTTTGTTTTATTTTACTAACGGAGCTGACGGAGATTTTCTTTTAAGTTTTGTGCTGTGAAGTTTTCAAGTTTTGGGTAAAGATTTGATGGATTATGGAACAAGGAGTGGCAAGAGCCTAAGCTTGGGGATTCCCAAGGCACCCCAAGGTAAAATCCAAGGACAACCAAAATCCTAAGCTTGGGGATGCCCCGGAAGGCATCCCCTCTTTCGTCTTCGTCCATCGGTAACTTTACTTGGAGCTATATTTTTATTCGCCACATGATATGCGTTTTGCTTGGAGCGTCTTGTATGATTTGAGTCTTTGCTTTTTAGTTTACCACAATCATCCTTGCTGTACACACCTTTTGGGAGAGACACACATGAACTAGAATTTATTAGAATACTCTATGTGCTTCACTTATATCTTTTGAGTTGGATAATTTTTGCTCTAGTGCTTCGCTTATATCTTTTAGAGCACGGCGGTGGTTCTATTTTATAGAAATAATTTATCTCTCATGCTTCAATTATATCATTTTGTGAGTCCTTTAGAACAGCATGGTAATTCACTTTGGCTATAAATTTTAAATGCTAAGAGAAGTTGGATGCTTGATAGATGGTTTTGAGATATAAAGGTGGTAATATTAGAGGTGTGCTAGTTGAGTAATTGTGAAATTGATGAATACTTGTGTTGAAGTTGGCAAGTCCCGTAGCATGCACATATGGTAAACATTATGTGACAAATTTGAAGCATGGGGTGTTCTTTGATTGATTTCCTTATGAGTAGCGGTCGGGGACGAGCGATGGTCTTTTCCTACCAATCTATCCCCCTAGGAGCATGCGTGTAATGCTTGGTTTTGATGACTTGTAGATTTTTGCAATAAGAATGTGAGTTCTTTATGACTAATGTTGAGTCCATGGATTATACGCACTCTCACCCTTCCATCATTGCTAGCCTCTTCGGTACCGTGCATTGCCCTTTCTCACCTTGAGAGTTGGTGCAAACTTCGCCGGTGCATCCAAACCCCGTGATATGATACGCTCTATCACACATAAGCCTCCTTATATCTTCCTCAAAACAGCCACCATACCTACCTATTATGCCATTTCCATAGCCATTCCGAGATATATTGCCATGCAACTTTCCACCGTTCCATTTATTATGACACGCATCATCATTGTCATATTGCTTTGCATGATCATGTAGTTGACATCGTATTTATGGAAAAGCCACCATTCATATTTTTTAATACATGTCACTCTTGATTCATCGCAATCCCGGTACACCACCGAAGGCATTCACATAGAGTCATATTTTGTTCTAAGTATTGAGTTGTAATTCTTGAGTTGTAAGAAAATAAAAGTGTGATGATCATCATTATTAGAGCATTGTCCTAGTGAGGAAAGGATGATGGAGACTATGATTCCCCCACAAGTCGGGATGAGACTCTGGACGAAAAAAAGAGGCCAAAAGAAAAAAAAAGTAGGCCCAAAAAATATAGAGAATGAGAGAAAAAAGAGAAGGGACAATGTTGCTATCCTTTTTCCACACTTGTGCTTCAAAGTACCACCACGATCCTCATGATAGAGAGTCTCTTATTTTGTCACTTTCATATACTAGTGGGAATTTTTCATTATAGAACATGGCTTGTATATTCCAATGATGGGCTTCCTCAAATGCCCTAGGTCTTCGTGATGAGCTTTCATATATTTATAGCTCTAGTGCATCTGTTGCATGGCAATCCCTACTCCTTGCATTGACATCAATCGGTGGGCATCTCCATAGCCCATTTTTTAGCCGCGTCAATGTGAGACTTTCTCCCTTTTGTCTTCTCACACAACCTCAATCATCATATTCTATTCCACCCATAGTGCTATGTCCATGGCTTGCGCTCATATATTGCGTAGAAGTTGAAAGAGTTTGAAAAGGCTAAGTATGAAACAATTGCTTGTCTTGTCATCGGGGTTGTCCATGATGAGAGCATTTTGTGTGACGAAAATGAAGGATGGCCAAACTATATGACTTTGTAGGGATAAGTTTTCTTTGGCTATGGTATTTTGATAAGACATAATTGCTTGATTAGCATACTTGGAGTATTACTATTTTTATGTCAACAATAAACTTTAATCTTGAATCTTTCGGATCTGAACATTCATGCCACAATAGAGAAAAATACATTGAAGAATATTCTAGAAAGCATTCCACATCAAAAATTCTGTTTTTATCGTTTACCTACTCAAGGACGAGCAGGAATTAAGCTTGGGGATGCTTGATACGTCTCCAATGTATCTATAATTTTTGATTGTTTCATGCTATTATATTATCTATTTTGGATGTTAATGGGCTTTATTTTACACTTTTATATTATTTTTGGGACTAACCTATTAACCGGAGGCCCAACCCAAATTGCTGTTTTTTTTGCCTATTTTAGTGTTTCGCAGAAAAGGAATATCAAACGGAGTCCAAAAGGGATGACACCTTCGGGAGCGTGATTTTTGGAACAAACGTGATCCAAAGGACTTGGAGTGGACGTCAAGCAACCAACAAGGTGGCCACCAGGCAGGGGGCGCGCCTACCCCCTGGGCGTGCCCTCCCTCTCGTGGGCCCCTCATGGCTCAACCGACCTACTTCTTCCTCCTATATATATTCACATACCCTGAAAACATCCAAGAGCACCATGAAACCCTATTTCCACCGCCGCAACCTTCTGTACCCAAGAGATCCCATCTTGGGGCCTTTTCCGGAGCTCCGCCGGAGGGGGCATTGATCACGGAGGGCCTCTACATCAACTCCATGGCCCCTCCGATGATGTGTGAGTAGTTTACCTCAGACCTTAGGGTCCATAGTTATTAGCTAGATGGCTTCTTCACTCTCTTTGGATCTCAATACAAAGTTCTCCTCGATTCTCTTGGAGATCTATTCGATGTAACTCTTTTTGCTGTGTGTTTGTCGAGATCCGATGAATTGTGGGTTTACGATCAAGATTATCTATGAACAATATTTGAATCTTCTCTGAATTCTTTTATGTATGATTGGTTATCTTTGCAAGTCTCCTCGAATTATCAGCTTGGTTTGGCCTACTAGATTGATCTTTCTTGCAATGGGAGAAGTCCCTAGCTTTGGGTTCAATCTTGCGGTGCTCGATCCCAGTGACAGAAAGGGAAACGACATGTATTGTATTGTTTCCATCGAGGATAAAAAGATGGGGTTTATATCATATTGCATGAGTTTATCCCTCTACATCATGTCATCTTGCTTAAAGCATTACTCTATTCTTATGAACTTAATACTCTAGATGCATGTTGGATAGCGGTCGATGTGTGGAGTAATAGTAGTAGATGGAGGCAGGAGTCAGTCTACTTGTCTCGGGCGTGATGCATATATACATGATCATACCTAGATATTCTCATAATTATTCGCTTTTCTATCAATTGCTCGACAGTAATTTGTTCACCCACCATAATACTTATGCTATCTTGAGAGAAGCGACTAGTGAAACCTATGGCCCTCGGGTCTATTCTCCATCATATAAGTTTCCAATCTATTTTATTTTGCAATCTTTACTTTCAATCTATATCATTAAAATACCAAAAATATTTATCTTATTATTATTATCTCTATCAGATCTCACTCTTGCAAGTGGCCGTGAAGGGATTGACAACCCCTTTATCATGTTGGTTGCGAGGTTCTTATTTGCTTGTGTAGGTACGAGGTGACTCGCGTGTGGTCTCCTACGGGATTGATACCTTGGTTCTCAAAAACTGAGGGAAATACTTATGCTGCTTTGCTGCATCACCCTTTCCTCTTCAAGGGAAAACCAACGCATGCTCAAGAGGTTGCAGTCCTGCATGCCTTATGTATCCAGGAGAGCACAATAGGGCCATCCCACTTCACCTTGTTCAGCAACCGGAATGTCTGCCGCCTCTTTCGTTATCATCTGTAATAGTACAAGTATAGAACTCTGGTTCATCGTTCTTTATTTGGTGCTTATGTAATTCTTAAACATATGTACCTGTGACTCGAATAATGCATTGGTTGTTTGAACCTGATGGATATGAATAAAGCTATAGCCTAGTTTCAAGTTTAAATTAGGTACAATTTTAAATAGCAGCAATTAAATTAGGGCAAAATTACGATGTGTGGGTCATTACGGTGCACACGGTTAATAAAGCACAGTGTGTGCGATATACATCATAATATGGCACGGTTCACGAAGAGGAAACGTGTGTAACAATGCACATACTTGCCGTTTGCAAAGTGTGTGTGATGTCAGACACTATCACATACGGTGCAGGAAAACTAAATGTTTGTGATTGTCTATCGGTTTATAATCATAACTGTTTGTGATGTGCCAAGCATCGTAAAACTCCCGTGCCTGGAATCTGCCTAGAAAACTCCCATGCCTGGAATCTGCCTGGTTTTAGGCAATACCACAAAACTCTGATTGTGATGGCAATGCGAGCACAAACGAGTAGCAAGGATGAACCGTTTGGGATATTCGAGATATCGGAAACGGTTATATAGGGACAACTATATGCATCAAGGCTCCCTATCCCCAACGGTTTTCTGGGTCGTGTGGGAAGGACCCCCGAATCGCCGTCACTCACTAGGTGATGGTTCCAAATGTCGTCACGGAAAGGGGTTAAAACCCGTTTGTATAGCACCGACGCGTACTCGTGTTAGTTTCGGTTGAGCCTAAGTTTTTATTTGTTCACATGATGTGTGATATTCTTGGAGTGTCGTTTTTCTGTTTCAGAAAATTATTAGATCTGAAAGTTTTAAATTGGAGAGAGTCCTCACATAGCTACTTATTTGTTTAACTACTCATTGATCTTCACTTATATCTTTTTGGAGTAGTTTGTCTGTAACGCCCCAAGACCGGAGCTTCAGACGCCTTCCATGTTTTTTTTCCGAGTTTCGTCATGTGAGTTGTTGGTTTGTTGCATTCATCATTACATCATGTCATCATGCCATCATGTCATTAATCTTTGCATCTCAACTCAATTAAATAAATTGCATAGATCTTTCGATCTATTTAAATCGAGGGAATTCACATGGTGGTTTCTCTTTAAAACATATCCTCCCGATAGTAGGGAGCTATATTCAATGTTTCCTTAATTTGAAATTTACCATAACAAACTTGCAAAAATCCCAATGCTTTAGTTATCACAACTCTTGGCCTCTATCTTTGCTATATATCCTTTCTCTATTTTCCGGAGCTCCACCAAGAATCCGAACATTTTTGGACCTCCTATCACCCACTTCCTATGCAAATCATTTGAATTTAAATCAAATGAGTTTGAATTTAAATCTTTCTATCATGGCCTTTTCTATTTTCTCGGAACAAGCATATTTTGCGAGTCCGGAAAAATATTCCGCGTGCCCAAATCCTTCCTCTAATCCTTTCTTTTCTCTCCTTTCTTTCTTTGCAGTTTTCTGATTTCTAGAAGGGTTTTTTTAAAAGACTTAAGGGAGAAGAGAGACCGAGGCCTCTCTAGGTCCCATCCACTTCCGGCCCAAACCTCCCCTAGGCCAGCCGCCGGCCTCCCTAAGGCCCAGTCACGCTCCCCTCGTAACCCTAGCGAGTCCCATCTCCTCTTGTTCCCTCACCGCCGCCAGTAGCGCTGCACGCACACACGCATCGCTCCCTCGCCCGTTCCCCATCCTCCTGCTCTCTTCCTCGCGGCGATCCCCGTGGCCAGGACCGGCCTCCTCCTGTGGTGCCCTGCTCCTGTGCTCGTTGGGGCACCAGCAGCGAGCCCCGGCAAGACCTGTGGCCTCCCATCGCTCCAGCCCCGCCGGTGACCAAAGCCATCGGAGCGCCGCCCGCCTTGCCCTCGCGTCTCTAGCCTCATTGCCGTCCTGCCATGGACGCTGAGCCCGCAGCTCCGTCGGAGCCACGTCTGAGTCCTTCCTGCTCCTCCTCCCGCGCCGACGCCCTCCTTTGGCTGCTCGCGCCTGCAGCGCCACCTCCATGGCCACTGCATGTTTGTCGCCTCGCTGCCGGTTCCGGTAATCTCTGCCCTGCCGGGTCCACATCGTCGCCTCCATTTCAAACCCTGCATCGCCAAGTTCTCGCATCACGCGGCAACTCCCCTGCTCCAGCCTTGCTGCTGCCTACGTTTCGCCCACCACTTGCAGCTGACGGAGTAGGACCTCCTCGTCGTGCTTCTGCCTCCACCAGCAGCCTCCTGCTGCCTGTTATCTCTATGGCCTTGAGGAGCCGCCCAAGTTGCCTGTTGTTTTGGCCTTTGCATATCACAGTTGAACCGAGGAGACTAGCACCACCAAGTCCAACGACAAACCCCGAAGATTTTTGGACGCGCCAAGTTCCTCTTGAAAGTACATCTACATGATGACCCGCCAAGTACCGTAGCCCCGAAGACCATGAATTCATCAAGTTCCCACCACGACTTAAGAGTACCCCACCGGATCGCCAAGCTCGGTTACCGCCGCAACCATGTACAACTACTTCCACGATGATACGAAAACAACTACCGTCTTCGAAGAACCATGTAGTGGAACCGTCAAGTTCAACTATGACTCGTGTACGACTACGCGGGATTCCTCGGACGCCAAGTTCAACGATGCATCAAGTTCCTCACCGTGACCCCGAACATCTATGGAAACACGTGCAACGATAAACATGTACCACTACCATCGCCGAGATCGCGAGAACCTCTTCCGTCGACCCTAGAGCATGCGAGAACGACTACTTCCACTACGAACGTTTCAAGAACGTCTACTTCCCCTACACTGCATCAAACTCGAACCGCTCCGATAATGCACGCTACAAAGGTATAACCGTCGAGATGACCTTCCAAGAACGATTGCTTGTGTTGTATGGCATGTGCCCTTTGTCTGCACCGTGTTCGTAGTGTCTCTCGCTTCCTTGCCATCGACTCATGGGACACCCGGTAACCGGGATCACCCCACCATCTTTTGCACGCTCCCATCACACTTTCTTTTGCACCGACGTCTCAATGAGTTGTCGAAACCGGAACGTTGCCGTGGCACCGTTTCGTTATCGTCGCCGTGGCACCCCTTTTGTTTCCGCCATGATGACAAATGCTCTCATCACGCTCATGTCAACTTTTAATAAAAATTGCATAAAACTTGCAAATGTCATCTGCATCATGATAACAACATCAAGAGTGTTTAAATTGTTGTTTGCATTAATTTGCTAAATGCATATGAGGATTTTCCGGACTTATTGCTTGTTGTTCCGACCTCATTTAAACTTGCCTAGATAGGTAGTTTTACTTTGCTTCACCCCTGTCGTGCTAAACAACATTTAATATTGTTGAGTACATAAACGAGATCGACTAAATAACTTGTTGTGGTGTATCGTCAATATGCAACTCGTTGCATATTGAGATCCACTTAATTTGTAGAATTGCTTGTGCACTTTGTCATGCCATGCCTCATTAAACCGGACATGCATCATACTTGATTGTGCAGCATGCCATGCTTATGTGATGGTTGTTTACTGTGTTGTTTGCTTCTTTCCGGTGTTGCTTTTTCGGGTTAGTTCCGATAACGCCGCGTTTGTGAGGATTCGTTCGACTTCGTCCGTTTGTCTTCTTCATGGACTCGTTCTTCTTCCTTGCGGCATCCCAGGCAAGATGACCATGCCCTCGAAATCACTTCTATCTTTGCTTGCTAGTTGCTCGCTCTATTGCTATGCTGTGATACCTACCACTTGCTATATCATGCCTCCCATATTGCCATGTCAAGCCTCTAACCCACCTTGTCCTAGCAAACCATTGTTTGGCTATGTTACCGCTTTGCTTGGCCCCTCTTATAGCGTTGTTAGTTGCAGGTGAAGATGAAGATTGTTCCATGTTGGAACATGGATATGTTGGGATATCACAATATCTCTTATTTTAATTAATGCATCTATACACTTGGTAAAGGGTGGAAGGCTTGGCCTTATGCCTGGTGTTTTGTTCCACTCTTGCCGCCCTAGTTTCTGTCATACCGGTGTTATGTTCCTTGATTTTGCGTTCCTTACGCGGTTGGTTTATAATGGGAACCCCTTGACAGTTCACTTCGAATAAAACTCCTCCAGCAAGGCCCACCTTGGTTTTACCATTTGCCACCTAAGCCTTTTTCCCTTGGGTTCTGCAGACTCAAGGGTCATCTTTATTTTAAACCCCAGGGCCAGTGCTCCTTTGAGTGTTGGTCCAACCTGTCAGCAGCTCTGGGTTGGCCTACCGGAATCTTGGACAATCCAGTGTGCCCTGAGAATGAGATATGTGCAGCTCCTATCGGGATTTGTCGGCACATTCGGGCGGCTTTGTTGGTCTTGTTTTACCATTGTCGAAGTGTCTTGTAACCGGGATTCCGAGCCTGATCGGGTCTTCCTGGGAGAAGGAATATCCTTCGTTGACCGTGAGAGATTGTGATGGGCTAAGTTGGAACACCCCTGTAGGGTTTTGAACTTTTGAAAGTCGTGCCCGTGGTTATGGGTAGCTCCACCTCACTACCCTTTCCTACCCATAAGCTTAAATAGTCTTGATCTCGCGGGTGTGAGATTGCTGAGTCCCTGTGACTCACAGATTACTTCCAAAACTAGTTGCAGGTGACGATGATACCAGTGTAGATGATGCAACTGAGCTCAAGTGGGAGCTCGATGAAGACCGTGTTCGATGTGTTGTTTCGTTTTCCAGTTGATCAGTAGTGGAGCCCAGTCGGGGCGATCGAGGATCTATGCATTAGGGGCTGTCTCTATTTTGGTTCCGTAGTCGGACCATGATTGTATTCTAGATGATGTAATGCTATATTTATGTATTGTGTGAAGTGGCGATTGTAAGCCAACTCTTTATCTCTTTCTTATTCAGTACATGGGATGTGTAAAGATTACCCCTCTTGCGACATGCCTACTATGCAGTTATGCCTCTAAGTCGTGCTCCGACACGTGGGAGATATAGCCGCATCGTGGGTGTTACAAGTTGGTAATCAGAGCCTTCCCCAACTTAGGAGCCCCCTACTTGATTGAAGCGCTGGTGTTGTTGAGTCTAGAGAAAATGGTTTGAGTCTTATAGGATTATATATATCGGAGAGTGGGATTCTTTTTACTCCTCAATCCCTTCGTCGCTCTGGTGAGGCCTCCTGACATAGAGTTTTGACTCCTCTCTCCTCAAATTTCACTAAAAAAAATTAGGATCACACGGGTATCTTGGAATCGTGCCGATGGTTTTGTGATGAGAACATTGTTCTTGGTGCCTCCTGACATTTAGGGGTTGTGGCAGTGTCCCGGGGAGTTGTGCTCAGAGGTGTTGTCGTCACAATTTTATCGTTGTAGTTCTGGAATACCTGAGTTCGCCGGCATCGAAAATCTCCTTTATGCAGTTGTTGGTGAGATAACCTCGACGCCACCCAGTACTGGGGCGGGAGTTCGGGAGTATTTCCATAACTCGTATAACGGATGCTTTTCAAAGGTTGAGATACATGATTTCCGAAGGTTTCTTGGTTATGTGTTAAAGGATGGATACGGCTGGATGTAGGTATTGTTAGTTTGGGTGAGATATTATGCTTCCCCTGTATCCCCAACACCTGATTGCATAACTGGAAAGTTTCGGGAGTTGATAAGTGGGAATTCAAGTAGCTCCTAGAATATCTTTCCAACAGACACATGATACGATATGGGATCTATCATATGTATGTTTCCGGCTTATTTTGCAAGTCAATCCTTTGTTTTTTGTTGTGGTATTCGAGTTGCTTCGAAGTCAAGTGTTGATTCCATACCTTTCCTAAGCGGTGTTCTCACTCTTCTATGTGAATAATAATCCTTCATGATAATCGAGATTGTCATGTCAATCCTTTTCAACCAATGTGCTTCTCTTCAAGTGGATCCGATCATTTTCAACATCCGCAAGATCAACTCAAAGCCTTCTCAATGTTATTTGTTTCATCCGTCCCAAGTTTCCTTTGTTTTCCCGCCCTCCCACCCTTTTTCTTCGAGGACTCAGATTTCTTAACCAAGTATCCATCTTATGGATGTGAAGTTTCTTCATTCTTTCCGTCAATATTCTTATCCGGTGATTCTCAGGAAGATACTAATGGAGCCTCAAGTTCATCATTCTTCGTTCTTTTTCTTCTCTGGTGGATTCAATTCAAGCTTTGTCGATCATATCTTTTCCTTGTTTCAAATGTTTTCTCATGCCGGTGCACTTCTTAATCATCCCCTTCTCGTTATTCAATTGTTCCGGAGTGCTGAAGATATCTCAGAAGACTCACGGTTACATTTTCGATCCATTCAAGTTATTTCGAGGTTGTTATCTTATTCAAGCCATTTAATTCAAACGGCACAATCTATCTTTTAAATCATGCAACGGTGTATCTTTTGAGTGGGCTCTAACCCACAGGTTTTTTCCCAGGATCTTACCTGACTCTTCTAATTTTCCTTGAGTTATTCTCAAATTCATTTCTAAGTTTGACGTAGGAATGAATTATCATCACTCAAGTGTCTTTCACCAAGATCTTTCAAATTCTTTTCATCGTTGGTTCGACCTTTCCAATTTTCATCCCGGAGTTTTCTCAACAATTCATGGTGGTGTTTCTCATCGTAATTCACAACATTTGAAGACCGAAGAAGAGCTTTTCCTCCAAATCTTGTCCAGTCTCTTCAGGATTCATGGTTCTAGCTTGATGCCATCCTCTCATCATTGTTTTTGATTGTGAGAATTCTTTTCATCCATCCGGAGCATTTCATGAGTTGTTTTCATTTCTTTCCTCTAGAGCCCATCATTTCAGAAGAATTATTCATTCCAGCTTTCAGCTCTCATTTCTCGAAATCTTACCGGTGCATCGTTCAAATATCCTCTAATCAGTTCATGATCTCTTCGCTCTCATGTACCTAAATTCCCTCGAGTATCTTCTTTCGTTCTCTAATTCGTCCTGGTGTTTCTTTATCTTTTCTTTGTTCATTTTCAATACTTATGGTGGTTTGTTCAAGGTTCCTCTTCAAACGTTATCATTTGTTCTTCCCAATCTTACTGGCGGATCGTTGAAGTCTTTTCTCAAGATTGCGCTATATCTCTCTTAATCCTTTCTACGAGAATAAGTGGTATGCCAAATCCGTTGCTTGTCATCAATTTAAATTGGTGAAGGATAAGCATAATGTAATTCTTATTCTTGTTTCATCCAAGTGATGGATCCATTCTTCCGGAGTGTGTTCATGATGAGTAAATTCTCGGTTCAAGTGCTTCATACTTTCCCGGAGTTCCAAGATCTCGCAAATTATATCATCACTAAGCTCCATTCAATCATTGCAAGGCTTCAATCTTATTCTTTTCATCCTTCACTTCTTTGTGATCATTCCTTTGATTACCGGAGTTTTTCATGGAGGCTACTTTGGTGATTTGTCAAGGATTCCTTCCATTTCTTCATTTGTTCTTCGAGTTTTCTCTCGGAGTTAAGATCTGCCAAGCTATACTCAAAATTAAACATGGTGCTCAACACATGTTTTGTTTTGGAGGAGTTCAAGTATTCTTCATCTTGCATTTCAAAGTTCAATCCCTTCTCCCTTATCTTTTGAGGTGGTGTTATGTCGTTCTTGAAAATTTCACTTCGTGTTTCATGATTCACAAGTTGTCCGGAATGACATATTGTAAACCCATCATTTTTTAATTCGTTCATGAGATCCTCTGCAACCCATCAATCTCTTCATTGGAGATATCTTGGGTTATATTTCACCTAAAGCTTTCCCTAAGGATTGTTGCTATTTATGGTGTTCATAAATGACCCAAGTTCTTCATTTATCCTCCCGGTGAAATAAGTTTCTCGTCTCCTTGTTCATATCAATCCAATCTATCATTTTCGTTAGTGGCAGAATTTCACCTCCGTTTTGAGATGTTTTCCATAAGCCCACAACAAGCTTACTCTTTTCGTTGTTGATGATCCAACAACTCCGTTCGAGAATATGTTGCAAGCGTGATCTCTCAAGATCTTGTTTCCCTCCGTTCATTCCATTCCATTCTTTCATTTCTTCCGGAGGCATTGTGATGTTTCTCTCTTCTCTCATCATCTCAAATTGCGAGGATCATGTTCTTTTCATGCTTATCCATTCAACCGGAGTGTCGTGCCCTCTTTTCAAGTTCTTCCCATTTTATCAAGTTTTGCCTCCCTTCTCAACCGGAGTGCTGTCCGAATTTGTTCTTCCTGGTTCCTCTTTCCTAACGGAGTGCTTTCAACTTCGTTCATCTCCGTTGCATTGTTTATTTCAATTTGTTCAACATCTCAAGGTTCTTTGGTTTCACTCGTTTTTCAAAGAAGCAACTTAGTTTTACCACTTATCTTCCTCTTCCGTTTTCCCTCCGGTGCCATCCTAGATCTCGGGACGAGATCCTCTTATAGTGATGGAGTGTTGTAACGCCCCAAGACCAGAGCTTCAGACGCCTTCCATGTTTTTTTTCCGAGTTTCGTCATGTGAGTTGTTGGTTTGTTGCATTCATCATTGCATCATGTGCATTGCATCATGTCATCATGTCATTAATCTTTGCATCTCAACTCAATTAAATAAATTGCATAGATCTTTCGATCTATTTAAATCAAGAGAATTCACATGGTGGTTTCTCTTTAAAACATATCCTCCTGATAGTAGGGAGCTATATTCAATATTTCTTTAATTTGAAATTTACCATAACACACTTGCAAAAATACCAATGCTTTAGTTATCACAACTCTTGGCCTCTATCTTTGCTATATATCCTTTCTCTATTTTCCGGAGCTCCACCAAGAATCCAAACATTTTTGGGCCTCCTATCACCCACTTCCTATTCAAATCATTTGAATTTAAATCAAATGAGTTTGAATTTAAATCTTTCTATCATGCCCTTTTCTATTTTCTCGGAACAAGCATATTTTGTGAGTCCGGAAAAATATTCCGCGTGCCCAAATCCTTCCTCTAATCCTTTCTTTTCTCTCCTTTCTTTATTTGCGGTTTTCTGATTTCTAGAAGGGTTTTTTTAAGACTTAAGGGAGAAGAGAGACCCAGGCCTCTCTAGGGCCCGTCCACTTCCGGCCCAAACCTCCCCTAGGCCAGCTGCCGGCCTCCCTAAGGCCCAGTGACGCTCCCCCCGTAACCCTAGCGAGTCCCATCTCCTCTTGTTCCCTCACCGCCGCCAGTAGCGCTGCACGCACACACGCATCGCTCCTTCGCCCGTTCCCCATCTCTCCATCCTCCCTCTCTCTTCCTTGCCGCGATCCCCGTGGCCAGGACCGACCTCCTCCTATGGTGCCCTGCTCCTGTGCTCGTCGGGGCACCAGGAGCGAGCCCCGACAAGCCCTGTGGCCTCCCGTCGCTCCAGCCCCGCTGGTGACCAAAGCCACCGGAGCGCCGCCCGCCTTGCCCTCACGTCTCCGGCCTCCTCGCCGTCCTGCCATGGACGCTGAGCTCGCAGCTCCGTCGGAGCCATGTCCGAGTCCTTCCTGCTTCTCCTCCCGCGCCGACGCCCTCCTTTGGCTACTCGCGCCTGCAGCGCCACCTCCATGGCCGATGCATGTTTGTCGCCCCACTGCCGGTTCCGGTAATCTCCGCCCTACCGGGTCCACATCGTCGCCTCAATTTCAAACCCTGCATCGCCAAGTTCTCGCATCACGCGGCAACTCCCCTGCTCCAGCCTTGTTGCTACCTACGTTTCGCCCACCACTTGCAGCTGACAGAGTAGGACCTCCTCGTTGTGCTTCTACCTCCACCACCAGCCTCCTGCTGCCTGTTATATCTATGGCCTTGAGGAGCCGCCCAAGTTGCCTGTTGTTTTGGCCTTTGCATATCACAGTTGAACCGAGGAGACTAGCACCGCCAAGTCCAACGACAAACCCCGAAGATTTTTGGACGCGCCAAGTTCCTCTCGAAAGTACATCTACATGATGACCCGCCAAGTACCGTAGCCCCGAAGACCATGAATTCATCAAGTTCCCACCACGACTTAAGAATACCCCACCGGATCGCCAAGCTCGGTTACCGCCGCAACCATGTACAACTACTTCCACGATGATACAAGAACAACTACCGTCTCCGAAGAACCGTGTAATGGAACCGTCAAGTTCGACTATGACTCGTGTACGGCTACGCGGGATTCCTCGGACGCCAAGTTCAATGATGCATCAAGTTCCTCGCCGTGACCCCGAACATCTATGGAAACTCGTGCAACGATAAACATGTACCACTACCATCGCCGAGATCGCGAGAACCTCTTTCGTCGACCCTAGAGCATGCGAGAACGGCTACTTCCACTACGAACGTCCCGAGAACGTCTACTTCCCCTACACTGCATCAAACTCGAACCGCTCCGATCATGCACGCTATAAAGGTATAACCGTCGAGATGACCTTCCAAGAACGATTGCTTGTGTTGTATGGCATGTGCCCTTTGTCTGCACCGTGTTCGTAGTGTCTCTCGCTTCCTTGCCATCGACTCATGGGACACCCGGTAACCGGGATCACCCCACCATCTTTTGCAAGCTCCCATCACACTTTCTTTTGCACCGACGTCTCAATGAGTTGTCGAAACCGGAACGTTGTCGTGGCACCGTTTCGTTATCATCGCCGTGGCACCCCTTTTGTTTCAGCCACGATGACAAATGCTCTCATCACGCTCATGTCAACTTTTAATAAAAATTGCATAAAACTTGCAAATGTCATCCGCATCATGATAACAACATCAAGAGTGTTTAAATTGTTGTTTGCATTAATTTTCTAAATGCATATGAGGATTTTCCGGACTTATTTCTTGTTGTTCCGACCTCATTTAAACTTGCCTAGATAGGTAGTTTTACTTTGCTTCACCCCTGCCGTGCTAAACAACATTTAATATTGTTGAGTACATAAACGAGATCGAACTAAATAACTTGTTGTGGTGTTTCGTCAATATGCAACTCGTTGCATATTGAGATCCACTTAATTTGTAGAATTGCTTGTGCACTTTGCCATGCCATGCCTCATTAAACCAGACATGCATCATACTTGATTGTGCAGCATGCCATGCTTATGTGATGGTTGTTTACTATGTTGTTTGCTTCTTTCCGGTGTTGCTTCTTCGGGTTAGATCCGATAACGTCGCATTTGTGAGGATTTGTTCGACTTCGTCCATTTGTCTTCTTCAAGGACTCGTTCTTCTTCCTTGCGGCATCTCAGGCAGGATGACCATACCCTCGAAATCACTTCTATCTTTGCTTGCTAGTTGCTCGCTCTATTGCTATGCCGCGATACCTACCACTTGCTATATCATGCCTCCCATATTGCCATGTCAAGCCTCTAACCCACCTTGTCCTAGCAAACCATTGTTTGGCTATGTTACCGCTTTGCTCGGCCCCTCTTATAGCGTTGTTAGTTGCAGGTGAAGATGAAGATTGTTCCATGTTGGAACATGGATATGTTGGGATATCACAATATCTCTTATTTTAATTAATGCATCTATACACTTGGTAAAGGGTGGAAGGCTTGGCCTTATGCCTGGTGTTTTGTTCCACTATTGTCGCCCTAGTTTCTGTCATACCGGTGTTATGTTCCTTGATTTTGCGTTCCTTACGCGGTTGGTTTATAATGGGAACCCCTTGACAGTTCACTTCGAATAAAACTCCTCCAGCAATTCCCAACCTTGGTTTTACCATTTGCCACCTAAGCCCTTTTCCCTTGGGTTCTGCAGACTCGAGGGTCATCTTTATTTTAAACCCCCGGGCCAGTGCTCCTCTAAGTGTTGGTCCAACCTATCAGCAGCCGGTGACCGCCAGGGGCAACTCTGGGTTGGCCTACCAAAATCTTGGACAATCCGGTGTGCCCTGAGAACGAGATATGTGCAGCTCCTATCGAGATTTGTCGGCACATTCGGGCGGCTTTGCTGGTCTTGTTTTACCATTGTTGAAATGTCTTATAACCGGGATTCCGAGCCTGACCGGGTCTTCCTGGGAGAAGGAATATCCTTCATTGACCGTGAGAGCTTGTGATGGGCTAAGTTGGGACACCCCTGCAGGGTTTTGAACTTTCGAAAGTCGTGCCCGCGGTTATGGGCAGATGGGAATTTGTTAATATCCAGTTGTAGAGAACCTGACACTTAACTTAATTAAAATGAATCAACAACGTGTGTAGCCGTGATGGTCTCTTTTTGGCGGAGGCCGGGAAGAGAACACAGTCTCGTGTTATGCTTGAATGTAAGTAGTTTGAGGATCACTTCTTGATCTTTGTAGCTTCTCGACCGTGCTTTGCTTCTCTTCTCACTCTCATTTGCGTAAGTTAGCCACTATATATGCTAGTGCTTGCTGCAGCTCCACGTCACTACCCTTTGTTGGGGAACGTAGTAATTTCAAAAATTTCCTACGCACATGCAAGATCATGGTGATGCATAGCAACGAGAGGGGAGAGTGTTGTCCACGTACCCTCGTAGACCGAAAGCGGAAGCGTTAGCACAACGTGGTTGATGTAGTTGTACGTCTTCACGATCCGACCGATCTAAGTACCGAACGCACGGCACCTCTGAGTTCAGCACACGTTCAGCTCAATGATGTACCGCGAACTCTGATCCAGCAGAGCTTCACGGGAGAGTTCCGTCAGCACAACGGCGTGATGACGGTGATGATGTTGCTACCGACGCAGGGCTTTGCCTAGGCACCGCTACGATATGACCGAGGTGGAATGTGGTGGAGGGGGGCACCGCACATGGCTGGGAGAGATCAACAGATCAACTTGTGTGTCTTTGGGGTGCCCCCCTGCCCCTGTATATAAAGGAGTGGAGGAGGGGGAGGGCCGGCCCTCTCTATGGCGCGCCCTAGGGGAGTCCTACTCCCATCGGGAGTAGGATTCCCCCTTTCCTAGTAGAACTAGGAGCCCTTCCAAGTAGTAGGAGTAGGAGGGAAGGAAAGGGAAGGGAAAAGGAGAAGGAAGGAAGGCCCCCCCCTCCCTAGTCCAATTCAGACCAGCCCATGGGGAGGGGTGCGGCCACCCTTTGAGGCCTTTCTTTCCTTTCCCGTATGGCCCATTAAGGCCCAATACAAATTCCCGTAACTTCCCGGTACTCCCGAAAATACCCGAATCACTCGGAACCTTTCCGATATCCGAATATAGTCGTCCAATATATAGATCTTTACGTCTCGACCATTTCGAGACTCCTCGTCATGTCCCCGATCTAATCCGGTACTCTGAACTCCTTCGATACATCAAAACACATAAACTCATAATATAATCGTCACCGAAACTTTAAGTGTGCGGACCCTACGGGTTCGAGAACTATGTGGACATGACCGAGACATGTCTCCGGTCAATAACCAATAGCGGAGCCTAGATGCTCATATTGGCTCCCACATATTCTACAAAGATCTTTATCGGTCAGACCGCATAACAACATACGTTGTTCCCTTTGTCATCGGTATGTTACTTTCCCGAGATTCGATCGTCGGTATCTCAATACCTAGTTCAATCTCGTTACCGGCAAGTCTCTTTACTCGTTCCGTAATACATCATCTCGCAACTAACTCATTAGTTGCAATGCTTGCAAGGCTTAGGTGATGTGCATTACCGAGAGGGCCCAGAGATACCTCTCTGACAATCGGAGTGACAAATCCTAATCTCGAAATATGCCAACCCAACAAGTACCTTCGGAGACACCTGTAGAGAACCTTTATAATCACCCAGTTACGTTGTGACGTTTGGTAGCTCACAAAGTGTTCCTCCGGTAAACGGGGGTTGCATAATCTCATAGTCATAGGAACATGTATAAGTCATGAAGAAAGCAATAGCAACAAACTAAACGATCGAGTGCTAAGCTAACGGAATGGGTCAAGTCAATCACATCATTCTCCTAATGATGTGATCCTGTTAATCAAATGACAACTCATGTCTATGGTTAGGAAACATAACCATCTTTGATCAACGAGCTAGTCAAGTAGAGGCATACTAGTGACACTCTATTTGTCTATGTATTCACACATGTATTATGTTTCCAGTTAATACAATTCTAGCATGAATAATAAACATCTATCATGATATAAGGAAATAAATAATAACTTTATTATTGCCTCTAGGGCATATTTCCTTCAGTCTCCCACTTGCACTAGAGTCAATAATCTAGTTCACATCGCCATGTGATTTAATACCAATAGTTCACATGACCATGTGATTAACACCCATAGTTCACATCAACATGTGACCAACACTCAAAGGGTTTACTAGAGTCAATAATCTAGTTCATAGTGCCACCCCTAGTTGGTTTTGGAGTATTGACGACAAACCTAGTTGAGGGACTAATGTGTTTGTGAGAATTGTAGGATAACACAGGTAGAAGTCCCTCATTGATTCAGTTTTCCTACCAGAGATGACCCCTAAAAATGTATGAAGACATTGAAGCCAAAGGTGGTATATGAAGATATTCACATTGAAGACTATGACAAGAGAAGACACCACATGAAGCCTATGGAGCTCAAAGACTTAGATCTTTCATAGTTCTTTTTCTTTTGTGTTGAGTCATAGGAACCACCGTACTGTTAAGTGGGGTCCAAGAGAACCAGTCAGAATGACTGAAGTGATGCCTAACAAAAAACCTATGTCTTCGAATGAAGACTATGAGAGCGAATCTTGTCCAGAGTCGGACAAGTCAGCTTTGCTTGTAGCCCAAGTAAAGTTGCCGTGTGAGTTTGAAATCTGACCGTTGGAACACGTGTCAGTTCCTTAGTGACCCAGGGTCATTTCGGACAAATCAGGTTGGGTTGCCAAGTGGCTATAAGTAGCCCACCCCCTACAACCATAAACGGTTGGCTGCTCAGATTGAGAGTACGGCTTTTGTCGTTTGAGAGCAACCCACCTCGAAGCCTTTGAGAGAGAATTCCTTGCGAGGATAAAGCCCTAACCACCCAGAGCCAAAGAGAATTAGGCATCACTTAAGTCTTCTTGTCTGTGTGATCTGAAGACTTATTACACTTGAGGACTGTGCATCCTCCATCCGGTTAGGTGTCGCGTTCTGAGCATCCAAGAGACATTGTGGATCGCCGGTGAATGAAGTCTGTGAAGGTTTGGGAGTCTACCTTGAAGACTTACCAGAGTGATTGGGCGAGGTCTGTGTGACCTTAGCTCAAGGGGAATATGGTGAGGACTGGGTGTCCTGAGCTGCGTGTTCAGGACTGGGTGTCCGGGACTGTGTGTCCTAAGGTTTAAATACCTAGCCTCCCCAACCAGACATACAGTTGTCACAGCAACTGGAACTGGTCCAACAAATCATTGTCTTCAGCGTGTCACTGGTTTCATCTTCCCTTCCCTTTACTTACTATTGCTCCTTGTGAAGTCATTGTATGCACTATCTTTTGTCTTCACTGAGTGACTGCATGTTCTGTTAGGCTTCATAATATCTTCCTACCTGATCCTTACTACATTGCTGCTATTAAGTCATTGTGCTTTCACTCTATTGAATACTTGACTATGGCTTGCCTAGTGTAGTCTACCTTCCGCTGCATGGTAATAGGTTTATTTCTATCGTTTGTCTTCATAACTTCCATGTTTTGAAGACTTTCATAAAAATCGCCTATTCACCCCCCTCTAGTCGATATAATGCACTTTCAATTGGTATCAGAGCAAGGTGCTCCCTTGTTCTGTGTGATTCGGTTTAACCACCTGGAGTTTTAGTTATGTCGACTGCAGGGATAATTAAAGTCTCCACTGCGTGCCCCGTCTTCGATGGAACTGAATATCCTTACTGGAAGAATAAGATGCGCATGCATCTTGAAGCCATTGACGTCGCCCTATGGTATGTCGTCGAAAACGGCGTTCCCAAGGCTGGAGAAGGTGTCACTGCTGCTGATGTCAAGAAATTCGTTCAACTGGACTCTACTGCCAAGAATATCATCTGTGGTCATCTGACCAAAGGACAGTATGGCCGTGTGAGTGCTTTGAAGACATCTAAGCTGGTCTGGGACTGGCTCTCCAAGGTCAATGAAGGCGTATCAACCCAGAGAGATCAGAGAATCAGTGTCCTTCGCAACCTCTTCAACCACTTCAAGCGAAATGACAATGAGAATGTCCAGCACACATTTGACTGACTCACTGACATCACAAATGAGCTTCAAGACCTCGGCACTACTGAGATCACCAAACATGAAGTCGTCAAGACACTCCTGAGATCACTTGAGAGTTCGATTGACATCCTAGCCTTGATGATTCAAGAACGTCCTGATTTCAAGACACTCGATCCGTCTGATATACTTGAGAGGCTCAACACACATGAGTTTCAGCTTTCTGAGAAAAGATATATCTACGGTCCAAACTATGGGCGAACTCGTGCCTTGAAGGCCAAAGTTGTCTCCTCATCTGAAGAAGAATCTGACAGCAGTTCTGATGATCCTGAAGACATTGGAAGGGAACTTGCTATGCTTGTCAAGAAGTTCCAAAAATTCACCAAGAAGAAAGGCTTCAGAAAGTCTTCCCGATCAAGCTCAAGGAATGATGAAGCTTCTGCTCATGACTACAAGAAGAAAACTTGTCACAAGTGCAAGAAACTTGGCCACTTCATCTCTGAGTGTCCACAGCGGGACAATGAGAACAAAAAGAAGAAGAAGAGCAAGGAATATGACTCTGACGACAAGAAGAAGAAGAAATACTCAAAGTCTTCTTCCAAGTCTTCCTCAAAGTCTTCATCACACAAGAAGAGCTCATCTGGCAAGGCACGTGCATTTGTTGGCAAGGAAATGGATTCAGAGGAGGAGTCCGCTTCTGAGGAGGCAGAGGTGGAGTCTGAGGAGGAGTCTGATTCAGGCATCGCAAGTCTGGCTACAGCATACGTTGCCAAGTCCATCTTCAACACTGAAGACAATGACTTCATCACCGACACCGATGCAAATGACAAGGACTACTCCGCTTCTACCTACTGCTTCATGGCACGTGGTGCCAAGGTAAACTCATGCACTACTCACTATCAAACATCTAGTGACGATGACTCTGATTGTGGTTCAAAACCCAGCTACAAAACACTTGCTAAAATTGCAACTGAACAACAGAAAGCTATGGAACATATTCAAAAACTGTTAGACAGAAGTGATGATCTGTTAGGTGCTGAAATGACTCGATCTGAATCCTTAATTGAAGACATAAAAAATCTTCACATTAAGTATCAGGAACTTGAAAGTCGTCATGAAACTCTCTCAACAACTCATGAAAAGCTTTCCTATGATTATCTTCAAAGGAAGCAAGATCTTGAGAAATTGAGAGCGGCTCATGAAGATCTTCAAAAGGAAAGCGAGTCACTTCGCGCCAAACAGATCAGTTCCGCTCAGGAAGAATTTGAACCACCATGTCTTAAATGCATTGAGCGTGATAATGCTACTTCTGTTGCTGAATGTTCTACTGCTACTGCTGTTGCAATATCTTCAACTTTTGATGTGGAAACTAACCCCTCTGCTGAGGATACCACTGCTATTGCTGATGAGAATGCTAGGTTGAAGACATTGCTTGAAACAGGGATGTACAAAAGTCTTAAAGGGCATCAGACACTATGTGATGTCCTCAAAAAGCAGATTCTGAATCGAAACCCGAGGAAAGAGGGTGTTGGGTTCGTAAGGAAAATGAATGCTGACGTCTCTTACTGGAAACCTGAGCAGTACCCCAAAACCATGTGGGTTGCTGCAAAGGAACCTTCAGCAGATCCATCCAATCTATCTGGCTTCACTTGTGCTAACCCCATTATCATTGATGAATCCTTTGATGCAAACTATATACTGTTTAAGAATTAGAATGGTGAAGTGTTTGCCAGGTACATTGGTACTAACTGCAGGAATGGACCGCCTATGAAGAAGATCTGGGTTCCGAAAAGGTGTCTGGAGAATCTTCCTGTGAATGTCATCATGACACCTCACGTGAAGAAGACAAACCTCAGACCAAAGGCTTCATATGGTCCAAAGGCTTCATACAGACAGAGGACTCACCTGAGTCGCACTAACGCAAATGCTTTGCAGGGAAATCATACTCGGGCATATGAATATGAGAGCGGTTCATCAAACCGCCATGTTCATAAGACCAAGAACTATTCTGCTTATTCTTATGAGTACTATTGTCCTCCTGCAAGACTGTTTGCTAGGGCTCCAAGCCAAAATCCTCAGATGCTGCACTTAGACTTATTGCTTCTAAGCTACCCTTGAAGATGTGGGTGGCTAAGAAAGCTTAACTCTCTTTTGCAGGGAAAGGTCTCTAGCAGAAAACCAAAATCGTCTGACGCTATTGCTGGAGACCTTAAACATCTTGTAGGGCGCAAGATCAAATGCCCGAATGGTCTTACTATGTACTTCGTTCCTGAATCGCTTGCTACTCTCCCTATTAGTCCTAATCCGGATCTAAGCTTTCATAACCCATTGGTTCGTCAAATGTTTTTGCTTCACAATGCTCTTGGTGAAGCCTATCCCCCTAACTGCACTGTAGGGTACGACACCAGTGTCTTCAGAATGGATTATTGATAGTGGGTGTACAAATCACATGACTGGCAAAAGAAGCCTTCTTATGGATTCAACCTTACGTCCATCTGACAAGAGCCACATCACATTTGCTGACACTGGTAAAAGTAAGGTATTGGGTCTAGGTAGAGTTGCAATCTCAAGGGATCAACACATGGATAAAGTCATGCTTGTTGAATCCCTTGGCTTCAACTTAATGTCTGTCTCAATGCTTTGCGATTTGAACATGATCGTAATATTTGGAAAATATCGTTGCCTTGTACTAATGGAATCTGACAAGTCTCTAGTATTTGAAGGGTATCGAAAAGATGATTTGTACGTGGTAGATTTCTCAACGGGACCACAGCTAGCCGTATGTCTTCTAGCAAAAGCTTCAGAATGTTGGCTCTGGCATCGGAGGCTAGGGCATGCTGGCATGAGGAACCTCCACACCCTTGCAAAGAAGAAGCATGTCATAGGCATCGAGGGCGTCAAGTTCAAGAAAGATCACTTATGCGGTGCCTGTGAAGCCGTGAAGATGACGAGGGCCAAACATCCCTCGAAGACAATCATGACCACTACTCGACCCTACGAACTGCTTCACATGGATCTTTTCGGTCCCACTCATTACTCAACTCTTACTACTACTGCTTGTCTCTATGGCTTTGTCATTGTTGATGATTATTCTAGATATACTTGGGTGCACATAATCCTTTACAAGACTGAAGTGCAGGATGTCTTCAGACGCTTCGCCAATCGAGCTATGAATAATTATGGCGCCAAGATAAAGCACATCAGAAGTGACAATGGCACTGAATTCAAGAACACTGGCCTTGATACATATCTTGATACCTTGGGCATCACACATGAATTCTCAGCCCCGTACACGCCACAGCAGAATGGCGTCATCGAACGCAAGAACAGAACACTCATTGAGATGGCCAGAACGATGCTAGATGAATACAAGACCCCAAGAAAATTCTGGCCTGAAGCCATTGATACTGCATGCCATACAATCAATCGTGTTTGTCTTCACAAGCTTCTGAACAAGACATCTTATGAGCTCCTTACTGGCAAGAAGCCAAATGTCAGTTACTTCAGAGTATTTGGCGCAAGGTGCTGGATCAAGGACCCACATCACACCTCAAAGTTTGCACCAAAAGCACATGAGGGTTTTATGCTTGGATATGGAAAGGATTCACACTCCTATAGAGTCTTCAATCTCTTTCATTACAAAGTAGTTGAAACAGTGGATGTGCGGTTCAATGAGACCAACGGTTCACAAAGAGAGCAACTGCCAAATGTGCTAGATGAAGTTCCATCCAGTGAATCAATCAAGCTAATGGGAACTGGAGAAATTATACCTTCTGAAGCTCATCCTGAAGAAGAACTTATCATCTCAGCACCTGATCAACATGAAGACAATGCTTAGCCTGAAGACATTCCTTCTAACGACGACAATGATCAGCAAGAGCAAAGTCTTCGGCCTGTACATCCTCGCGTTGCCAATGAAGTGGAGATTGAAAGAATAATTGATAGCATCAATGCACCCGGTCCACTCACTCATTCAAGGGCAACTCAGCTAGCAAATTTCTATGGGCACTTCGCATTCGTCTCAATAACAGAACCCAAGAAAGTTGAAGAAGCCTTCATGGAACCTGAATGGATTCAAGCTATGCAAGAAGAGCTTCAACAGTTTGAGCTGAATAATGTATGGGAACTGGTTAAGCGTCCTGATCCATGGAAGCACAATATAATAGGCACCAAATGGATATACCGCAACAAGCAAGATGAGCATGGTCAAGTTGTCAGAAACAAAGCTCGTCTCGTTGCTCAAGGATATACTCAAGTGGAAGGCATTGACTTCGATGAAACATTTGCTCCTGTGGCTAGACTTGAAGCCATACGCATACTGCTGGCCTATGCAAATCATCATAACATATGTCTATACCAAATGGATGTGAAGAGTGCTTTTCTTAATGGCAAGATTGAAGAAGAAGTGTATGTTGCACAACCGCCTGGCTTTGAAGATCCAAAACATCCTGACATGGTATACAAGCTCAACAAGGCACTGTATGGCCTCAAACAAGCCCCTCGGGCCTGGTATGACACACTCAAATACTTCCTGAAGAGCAAAGGCTTCATACCTGGTTCCCTAGATCCCACTCTCTTCACGAAGACATATGATGGTGAACTGTTTGTGTGCCAAATATATGTGGATGCCATTATCTTCGGCTGCACCAATCAGAAGTACAGTGAAGAGTTTGGATACATGATGCAAGAGCAATATCAGATGTCCATGATGGGAGAGCTGAAGTTCTTCCTCGGTCTTCAAATACGACAACAACGCAACGGCATCTTCATATCTCAAGAGAAGTATCTCAAAGATTGCCTGAAGAAGTTCAGTATGCAAGACTGCAAAGGCTTCACAACACCAATGCCAGCCAAACATCATCTGGGTCCCGACGACAATGGTAAAGAGTTCGATCAAAAGGTATACCGCTCCATGATTGGTTCTTTACTTTATCTATGTGCATCTAGGCCAGATATTATGCTTAGTGTTTGCATGTGTGCTCGATTTCAAGCGGCACCAAATGAGTCGCATCACTTAGCTGTGGAGCGAATTCTTCGATATTTGGCTCACACCCCAACTCTAGGATTATGGTATCCAAAGGGCTCAGAGTTTGATCTGGTTGGATTCTCGGATGCTGATTATGCTGGTGACAAAGTTGATCGCAAGTCTACATCAGGCACATGTCACTTTCTGGGACGATCACTTGTATGTTGGTCTTCAAAGAAACATAACTGTGTATCTCTCTCCACTGCTGAATCGGAATACATTTCTGCTAGATCTTGCTGCGCTCAGCTTCTGTGGATGAAGCAAACACTCAAGGACTATGGCATTCATCTGAAGCAAGTGCCACTTTACTACGACAATGAAAGCACCATCAAAATTGCCAACAACCCAGTTCAGCACTCGAAGACAAAGCACATTGAAATTCGTCATCACTTTCTCAGAGATCATGTTGTGAAGGAAGACATTGATATCATACACGTCAACACTGAAGAGCAATTGGCAGATATCTTCACCAAGCCCTTGGATGACAAGAGATTTTGCAAGTTACGGTGTGAGCTAAATATCCTGGAATCCTCAAATGTCCTATGATCAAGCACACATCCTAACCCTTATGCATATTGATGACTTAGATGTGCAACACATGAAGTAAAGTATATCTTCAATCAATGAAGACATACATTCTAAGTGTGAATACATTAATGTGGAATTTGACTTCGGAGTGCCACGATAATTGTGCGCCGTGTCTGGGTCTAATAATTCCTATATGGTGGGTAACGCCACCGCCAAACGTTCTATTTTGAAGTGTTTCACTCATGGCGTTACCTTGCAATGTCTTCACATTTGGTTTGGCTTTGATCTCAACATATCTTCATGATTATCTTCACTATGTTGATTATAGAGATATATATATATACTAGTGTTCTGTCCTCTACAACATTCACTTATAGCTATGTCTTCTTGTTGAATCTTTTGAACTAAGTGAATGTGATCGGACCCTAACCTCTCTATGCTTTCTATCTCAAATTCTATATCTCCAAATCATATGCATTCTATTGAAACTGTCGAATATCTTCTCTGCGTCCTTGTCAGCAGAAGATACAGAGACAACCATTAAGTTCGTTTTTAATGCTCATTCCTCCACATGAAACCCGGAGAAGTAGGAATGACCACCCGACAATCCAGGCGTGCGTGGGACGTGGAACAAACCCCAAAATTCCACATAATGGCCACGTGTTCCTCAGATGCGAATCGCCAGGGGCACCTGTGTAATAGCGCAGTGCCGCCCATGTACCTATAAATACACACTTCACAGTGGTCATTATCTCTTCTTCCACTCTCGCACGAACCCTAGCGCCACCGCTAGCCCTTGACGACGCCGGCGACGAAGTGCTTCGCTGCCGCAACCTCTCCGACGCCGTCTTCACGCCGACCGCGGACATCGTCCTCTCCACCGTCACCGTAGGTGTCCTCCGTCGCCAAGTAAGGGCACGGAAGATCGAACTGCTCGGCCTCATCTTCCACTCCGTCTAGCAGTTCATAGTGTGGTAAATAAAACTTCCTTTTTACAGCACCGTTGATCCTATGGATTTGTCACTTTCTACCACAAGCAGTTTCTATTCACACAAGTTAGATCTCTCTCATACTGCATCTCATAACATGCCTAGTATATTCACTTATGCTTCACAAAGTAGTTAGATTCCTCACTTGTACTGATCTATGGATTCGTACAAATCTGGAACCAACTCCTTATCTATGAGTGAATGTCTTCGCAGGATGAGGTCAATGTCTTCTAAACTGATTTATCTTCAAAATCTTCTGAGAATGCATATGACCTCTTCCCCTTCCCTCGCACCTTAATGTTGTCACAGGTACATGTCCATGGGAGAATTCTTTGGTTCTCATAGTCTGCATTCATTTGCAGAATTCTTACAGCATCACATCAATTCTCCCGAAGCCAGTTCCTGTTGGTCCAGCAAGCGAAAACCTTTGAAGCCTTTGAACGTGTTGAAGTCTTTCAAGTTAAAGTTTATGGCTTCAGAGAAAACAGCAAGGAAGGGTGGCAGAAAGCGTCTGGAGAAACATCCAGAGATCTGCTAGATGAACTCTCAGAACTGTACAAGACAGATCCTGAAGAGGATTACAATCAGCGCAAGACCCAAATCCAATGGATTCGAAGATATTGGGCAGAACAATGGTTCAAATACCGATTTGTAACCCAGGAATATGCTGAGAAAAATGCCATCAAGAGACCATGGGGAGACATCCTATACAAGAATCTTCTGCCTAGGTCCAGAGATGAAGCCATTGAACAAGGCTTCTATCCCTGCATGGTCCGTGGACCACAGCCTGCTGCTGCACACCCATCGTCACTACTATGGTGTCGTGACGACAATCTGTTCAAGTGCAACTTCCAGTTTGCCCAGAACTCAGCGAAGCAGAACAAGAAGACTTTGGGGTTAGACTTCAACCCTGGTCCCTCAGCACCAAGGGCAGATGGCACACGAGATGCAGAACCCAATGTCATCGGTCCTTTCTACAACCTTGAAGGCCTCATCACCCGCATTTTAGTTCAAGGGACTGCAGTGAATGAGCCTGCAGCTGACGCTGAATCAGAAGAAGCGCCTGCAGCACCGAAGACAAAGAAGCTGAAGAAGCCTAAAGCTTCAAAGCTTGCCCCTTCACCAAAAATCTCACGGGCGAAGCCACTGGCAACTGCACCTCCTGAAGACAGTGTGCAGTCCGAAGACTTATCACGCATCTCCAAGCCCCAGCAGGCCAAGATGCCTCTGCCACGCACAGGCCAAGAGCTAACAGCTGCTGCCATTCTACGCAATGATAACATTGATCTGTCAAGTGATGAAGATCTTGCAGATGACGCTCTTGAGCAACTCATCAAGAGCAAAGAAGAAGCAGAAATCTTCAATGATCTGCCTCTCTTTGATGTAACCATCATCCACAACTTCATTGACGAGTGGTTTGACACACCAAACATCAACTTTGAAGATCTGCAGCTACCCATTGGCCTCAGTGTCGCCTTCCAAGGCGCCATTGCTTCAGAGCTAGCTGTCGCCCAGCGCATTGTTGAACTGAAGCAAAAGATTGACTATGAAAAGGCTCAGTTCAAGAAGCATATGGCCAAGCTCAGTGTGCAAGAAGTGAAGAACTTCAAGATCATGATGCACGAGCTCAAGGAAGCCTTTCTGAAGAAACATGCAGAAGCTCAGGGTTCGCGTGAGCGCATGAAGACTCTGGCTGACAGATGTGTGCAAGCTTATAATGAGGCTGAGAAGCGCAAGGCCCTTGGGCGTCCTGGCATCGAACCCAGGATGGCCGCAAAGAAGAAGAAGAAGCCTGCTATGGCTGAACCTGACGCACCAATGCAGGAAGCAGTTCCGATTGTCTTCCCAACTAGAACGATTGGCTCGAAGCCAAAAAGCCGGTCAACCGCTTCAGAGCTTAAGAAGACAAGGACTGCTGAGGCTGAAGCCAGGAAGAGGAAACACTCTGAAGCCTCTCCTACTGCCCCCTCCAAGAAGAAGAGGAAGACCAAGAAAGATCGGGCTGCTCCCACAGAGCCTTTGATAGTTGAACCCATTTCTATGGTCTATCCTGAAGCTGAACGCCAACTGACTATCCATGAGCCTGCCTCTACAGAGGCTCATGAAGCTGAAGACTTTCCAGTAGCTGACCCCATCGCTGCTGAAGACATTGGTCACCATGACCATGTAGAAGATGGTGCAGTCCTTGCTCAGAACAGCGAACTCATCAACATTGGTCGTCCACTGACGCCAATTGCACAGGATGCTTCATGGACGGATCGCCCACAAGAGGAAGAAGACTATGACGCCCAGCAAACTCCAACTCCACAGGCGTCGCCTACGCTGCGCAGGCTTCACAAAGGTCCAAAGCCTTAAGTCTCTGCTAAAGACAATCCGGCTGCATCTGCCGCGGAAGAAGAAGTCCCACAAGCTCCCATTCCCCTGTCCCACCAAGAAGCAGTTCTCAAGGAGAATGTGCTTGTGACCGACCCTCCAGCTCGTCAAGTGGAGGATGAAAATCTTGAGGCTGCCACAACCACTAATGAAGCTAATGTGGAGCCCTCCCCAATGTAAGAAGAAGACAGCGAAGCCACTGATCCTGTCACTTCTGTTCCTGAGTCTGCTGTCGGTCCCCAGTTCGACTATCATGTTGGGCACAGGCCTCAGGTACAGAAGCCAATCCCAAGATTGCCAAGGTTCCCAGGTCCTGCATCAGCACCTGGCTCCTTCAATATCAATGGCTTCAGGGCAGACAACACATTCTTCGATAGCTCCAGGAACCCCTACTCAAGGGAAAGGATATCATCTGATCGGTTCTGGAGCTATCCTCAGCGAAGCTATTACTCATGCATTCTTTACAATCAAGGTCGCATCTTCCCACACAAGCGCCTTGACATTGAAGCTATAGCTGGTCTGCCATGTCTGGAAGAAGCTTTGGATTGCTTCAAGGAAGTTGGACTGCTGCCGTTCGTTACTGACCAAGAGCATTGGAATGAAGAGTTGCTGCTCCAATTCTATGCCACACTTCACATCCGCGGGTACAACAGAGATCCGAAGACATGGGTCCTGGAGTGGATGACCGGAAACATTCATAACGAAGCCAATGCATTTGACATCATTGAGCTCACTGGTCTGCCCACTGTAGGATCGAAAGTATGTCTAGAGGGGGGTGATTAGACTACTTGACCAAATAAAAACTTAACCTTTTCCCAATTTTAGTTCTTGGCAGATTTTAGCTATTGTAGGACAAGTCAAGCAATCATCACACAATTCAAGCAAGCATGCAAAGAGTATATTGGCAGCGGAAAGTAAAGCATGCAACTTGCAAGAAAGTAAAGGGAAGGGTTTGGAGAATTCAAACGCAATTGGAGACACGGATGTTTTTCCCGTGGTTCGGATAGGTGGTGCTATCCTACATCCACGTTGATGGAGACTTCAACCCACAAAGGGTAACGGTTGCGCGAGTCCACGGAGGGCTCCACCCACAAAGGGTAACGGTTGCGCGAGTCCACGAAGGGATCCACCCACAAAGGGTCCACGAAGAAGCAACCACCCACAAAGGGTCCACGAAGAAGCAACCTTGTCTATCCCACCATGGCCATCACCCATGAAGGACTTGCCTCACTAGCGAGATCTTCACGAAGTAGGCGATCTCCTTGCCCTTACAAACTCCTTGGTTCAACTCCACAATCTTGTCGGAGGCTCCCAAGTGACGCCTAGCCAATCTAGGAGACACCACTCTCCAAGAAGTAACAAATGGTGTGTAGGTAATGAACTCCTTGCTCTTGTGCTTCAAATGATAGTCTCCCCAACACTCAACTCTCTCACATAGGATTTGGATTTTGTGGAAAGAAGATTTGAGTGGAAAGCAACTTGGGGAAGGCTAGAGATCAAGATTCATATGGTAGGAATGGAATATCTTGGTCTCAACACATGAGTAGGTGGTTCTCTCTCAGAACATATGAGTTGGAATTGTGTATGTGTTCTGATGGCTCTCTCCACGAATGAAGAGGAGGTGGAGGTGTATATATAGCCTCCACACAAAATCCAACCATTACACATAGTTTTCCAATCTCGGTGGGACCGAATCAACAAACTCGGTCGGACCGAAAAGGTAAACCTAGTGACCATTAGAGATTTTCGGTGGGACTGACATGCAACTCGGTAGGACCGATATGGTTAGGGTTTGGCCATAACGTAATCTCGGTGAGACTGATTACACAAACTCGGTGAGACCGAATTTGGTAATTAGCTAACCAGAGAGTTGGTCAGGCAAA
This sequence comes from Triticum aestivum, assembly GCF_018294505.1. NCBI lineage: Eukaryota > Viridiplantae > Streptophyta > Magnoliopsida > Poales > Poaceae > Triticum > Triticum aestivum. The sequence continues at coordinate 441,731,925 of NC_057809.1, forward strand.
CTTGGTGGGACCGATTTGCTCTTTCGGTGAGACCGAAAAGTTACAAAAGGGAAACACTGAATTTACATTGCAATCTCAGTGGGACCGATTTGCTCTTTCGGTGAGACCGAAAAGTTACGAAAGGGAAACAGAGAGTTTGCAATCCCATCTCGGTGAGACCGAGATCCCTATCGGTAGAACCGAATTGCTAGGGTTTGGCAGTGGCTTATGACAAGTGAAACTCGGTGGCGCCGGATAGAAAGAATCGGTAGGACCAAGTTTGGCTTAGGGTTTAGGTCATATGTGGATATGGGAAAGTAGTTGAGGGTTTTGGAGCATATCACTAAGCACATGAAGCAAGAGGCTCATTAAGTAACACCTCATACCTCCTTGATAGTATTGGCTTTTCCTAAAGACTCAATGTGATCTTGGATCACTAAAATATAAAATGAAGAGTCTTGGGCTTTTGAGCTTGAGCCAATCCTTTGTCCTTAGCATTTTGAGGGTTCCACTTTCACATCCATGCCATGCCAATCATTGAGCTTTCCTGAAATAATCATCTTGGAATAGCATTAGCTCAATGAGCTATATGTTGTTATGAATTACCAAAACCACCTAGGGATAGTTGCACTTTCAATCTCCCCCTTTTTGGTAATTGATGACAACATATAGATCAAAGCTTCGACAAATGATAATAAGCATGAAATATATCGTCGCTTTGAGAAGTATGTGATAAGTAAGAGCTCCCCCTAAATTTGTGCATATTTAAAATTTGCTTTGGACTGGAAATGCACAAGGAGTTAGAGTCATGGGTTACTCTTCCATGTCACATACATCTTGGTGGAGCACTTAAAATGATAAGAATGAAATACATGCACTCATCACCAAGAATAGTGAATGATCACATAAGATAGATAAGATAATAGCATTAAGCAAACATTAAGTGTAGCTTATGATCAAACACATGATCATCAATGTCTCACGAGCAATGACATAGTATCTCAAGCACTCAAAAGCAATCAAAGTTCGAAAAAACACCAAATAAAGCAAGAGAGAAAAAAGCAACACTCTCTCTCTCGAAGCCTATGATCTATACATTTTTCTCCCCCTTTGGCAACAAGTTACCAAAAAGTTCCTAGAAAATGCATAGTGCTAGATTGACGCTCAGGCTTGATCTTCTGGTGGTGGTGGAGTCTGGATCACTCCAAGGACGAAGGCTTCTGTAGACGCTGAAGTAGACGCTGGAGTTGGAGCTGAAGTAGATGCTGGAGCTGGTGGAACTGAGGCTATAGCTGGTGCAGACGTGGTGGCTCGGGTGTCAGCAACTGGCACTGCAGATGACCTCGGACCTCGTGGCACTCTGGCAAAGGCATCAGTTGTAGTCCTGCCTCTCCTCTCCTGCATGTCATCTTGGAGCTGCTCCAATGCAGTCTGAATCTCTGTCACCTTGACATCCAAGTCATAGAACTTTTGTTCCATGATTCTCTCTAGGCTTGCCTGGTTCTGAGTTAGGGTGGCTAGTCCTTTCTCAATCCGCAGGGTGGATGCAATCAGGTAACCAAGCTGCTCTTGTTTGGTTTTCAGGAAATATTCAGATGCCTCCTCTTGAGTAGGCATCTTGGCAGCTTTCTCCTTCCTTGCCTTCTCCTTCTTGGCTTGTGCTTGGGCAGATGATGGTTCATTTTCAGTCATCACAACTTGATTGTCCTCAAAATCTGGACGGATGGGCAGGTGTTCTTTGTCCAACAAGTATATGCCCGTGCCCATCTTGGAGTTAATGAGCTCCTAAATTTGTGGGGCATATCCACAGCTTCTCTTCTGGTCTACTGCTGTCCTCTTGATTGTCTCTACCATGAGGCTCATCACCTTGAACTTCTGTGGCACATCAAAGATATGTAGCAAGTTGATTGCATGGCCTCTGATCATCTTGTGATCACCTGACTTGGGCAACAAGGTGTGCCTCAGTATCCAATTGATGGTTGGCAGCCCTGACAGAAGATAATGCACTGAGCCAAACTTGAAAGTTTCAAGAGCTTCATTGGGAATTTCCTTGTATATATTGGACATAGAGTTGTGGTCCATCTTCTTCTTGGCATAAATGTCCAAGTCATCTGCTTGCTCCTCTGGGGCATTGATCAACTTTGCCCATTCCTCAACAGTTGATTGGTACCTCGTACCTTCAGACATCCATGTGATCCTACCATCTGGATAGAAGTGTGCTGTGGAGTAGAATTGCATGATGAGCTCCTCGTTCCACTTTGTGAGCTTCTGCCCAACAAAGTCTGCAACTCCACAAGCATTGAAGCTGTCATACACTCCAGGGTAGTACTCTTCGTTGTCCTTGATGTACTCCCAATCAACCCATCTCATGTCACAGACTATTGGCTTCTTATCAAGCAAAACTGTCTCATAGAAGTCCTGCTGTTCCTTGGTGTGAAATCTGTAATCCACAGCAGTCCTTCTCCTTGAAGCATACGGATCTGCTTCTCTCCACTTCCTGAGCCCTGAGTCTCTCTTGAGCTTCATGTCCTCAGCCACAGGATGAGCATCGTTGTGGTCTGGGATCTTGGGCTTGAGTTTTCTGAGTACTTGCTCTTCATCATCTTCTTCAGCAGCTTCAGGCACTGGGGCCTTGTTCTTCTCAGTTGCAGGTATGCTCCTTGTATTTCTCTTTGGTGCAGACTTGGGCTTGGAGGCAGCTTTGGGTGCTTCTTTGGGCTTGGATGCAGCAGCCCCTGTCCTGATAGCATCACCCATAAGCTTAGGTGCCTTAGGTGTTGGTGCAGCAACCTCTTCTTCTTCCTCTTCTTCCATGATGGAAGCCTTTCCAAGCAATCTGGCTACGGTCTTCTTGACCCTTTCCTTCCTCTTCTTGCCTTCAGCAGCAACTGGCTCTTTGGGTGCAGGCTTTTCAGGAATCTGAGTTGAAGCTCTGGCCTTTGGCATAGGCTGCCTGCCTGCTGGCCTTTTGATTTTTAGCCCTGGCTTTGTGCCCTGTGCTGGCTCAACTCTCTTTGATGTGGCTTCCTCTTCCTCTGCCACATAATCTTCATCCTCAGAATCTGAAGTTCTCTTCTTCCTCTGTCTGGTGGCAGCTTTTGGCAAATTGCTTGGGGTACTTCTGCTGCCATCATCTGGAGAGCTGGAGGGACTAGTGCCCTCACTCATCTGCACTTGCTGCTCTGACAAGTTCTGGTTGTCACTCTGATCAGACATGTTGCAAACTCTGACTGCTGACCCTGTGAATAGTTTATAGATGAGGTAGAGTGGATGAGCATCACAAAATGCAGAGATTTTTGCAAAAGAATGATCCAAAAACTTAGTTCTAGTTTCCCACTGGAATCATCTCAGATCTACCGATTTTTAAACTCGGTGATACCGAAGCAGTTTTGGAACCTAAACTAGTGAACTCGGTTGGACCGAGTCATAGTTCGGTGGCACCGAGACTGCTAGGGTTTCACAAAGTTCCAAAATCGGTCACACCGATATGTAATTCTCGGTCAGACCGAGTCTCACTTGTGCAATGGCATAAGCCAAATCGGTGGGACCGAGTTTTTCAACTCGGTGGGTCCGAGATGGTTTCGGAGGAAACATAACCCTAAAATTTTCGAATCAAACCTAATCTACGAGTGCATTGACTGGATAGGAGTGTTTCAATCGTGGCAAGAATCATAATGATCACAATGTGCTAAGAATCGGATTGGAGAATAGCACAAAGATCGAGTCCATACCCTAGTTCAGCGGAGACTCGCTACGGCGGCAACGGCGGGGTAGAATTCCGTTGACGGCAATGGAGACCAGCGACTGGAGGCGGCTGGCGGCGAGGAGACGATCCGGAGACCACGTTGGCAGAGCAGGCTATTGCGCGGGCGAAGGGGTTCGGAGAAATTTCCAAATTTTTGCCCGTGACTATATATAGCCCGACCCTGTCGGTGTGACCGAGTGGAACAACTCGGTGGCACCGAGATTCATAACTGCAAGCAGTTACTGAAACTCGGTGTGATCGAAGGGTTCAAATCGGTTGCACCGAGATCGAAAACCTAGATCAACTTAATGATCTCGGTAGGACCGAAAGTGGGGTATCGGTCAGACCGAGAATCATAAAGAGGTTTTGGAAGTTTAAGTCTATGACGAATCGGGGACTCCGAGCGCTCCTCACACAGAGTGGTTCGAATCTGACTTGATCAAATTTTGTGATGTAGCATGAATAGAGTTTGAGACTAGAAAAGCATAGATAGCTAGAGGAGGTTCTTAGTCATTCTTGTCCATCCACTTGGCAATAGGAAATAAAACCAAACAATCAAAACAACAAGTGGATGTCCTCGAATGAGTAAAATATGCAACCAGCATGCTCACACAATAAGATGGCAAATGAAATATGTGACAAGGCATGCACAACCAATTCTAGCATCTATCAAGCAATTTGCGATGACAAGGTCATCTATATATGAGTATATTGACTTAGGAGTCAGGTGAGAACACTTGATCATAGGTCATGCTCATCGTTTAAGCTCAAGTGGGGTTACCACTTTTACATAAAGCATTGTTGTGTTCACATCTTTAGAGTTGCTTTAGCTCAAGTCTTAGAGTAAAGCTCCCCCTAGATGTGATATCCCCCCTTAGAAGGATGAACTAACCTCGGGTTTTGTCGATGATGACTTCATGTAGATGTTGAAGATGTGGATGCTCAATGTTGATGTAGATCACTTGGAGCTATCCATTTGAGTGAATTGCACTTTCAATACCTACATGGGTTAGTCCCACAAGGAACAAACAAGGATATCCATAGACATAGAGTGATGCACACACAAGATGATGTCCATGAAAACTTTTAGGTTACCTTGTCCCTTGTCTTACCAACAAGAGGGTTTGTGACTCCTTGAACTAGTGCAAGATGTGGAAGTTGATTGCACTTGTTCTTGCCAAAATGATAAGAGTGAAGTATGTTGGCGGAGTCACCCTCAAGAACTCTCTAGTTCTTCTTCTTTTGGATCCACACCATCTTGATGGGAATCCTTGGAGTTGTAGTCGTACTTGATGAAGTGGAACTTGAAGTAGTCTTGGGAATCCACTTGACTAAGGTCTTAGGAGCTTCTTCAAATGCATCAATTTCCTCTTGAAGCTTGTCCTTGCCTTTTTGCTTGTAGTCTTGTGGTGGAAGATCATCTTGAGCTTGTGTCCCCTTGAAAGAAGTATCATACCTCTCTTGTTGAGGAACAAACTTAGTCTTGGGGTATTGATCTTCTTCCCACTCAACTCCATTGGCATTGAACTTTCGTTCAAAACCAACACCTTGATTCTTCCGGTGCATTCCTTGCTTGCGCACAATTTCCTCGAATTGCTTACTCCCGGCAAGGCTTTTGTACACTCCTTTCTCTATAATTCCCTTCAATAAGCTATTTTCTTGCTCAAGTGTAACTTGGCTAAGAGAATCATTAGTGGAATCAAGAGAACTACTAGAAGCAACAATATTTGATTAAGCATGATCATTGTTACTACTAGAGGAAGAATCTTTCTTGTTCTTGTTACTAGACTTGACTTGAGGCATGTAAGTGGATAAGAGTAAACGCTTGGCAATGTAAGAAGAACTTTTCTTGCGGAGATCATCATTGATTGCTTTTAAGAACTCATGCTCTTGCTCAAGATTGAGCTTTTCAAAGCGTAATTTCTCATGAGCTCTTAAAAGTTCTTGATGATCTTCGAAGATAGTTTCATAAGCTAACTTAAGAGTGTTTAGTTCTTTAGTTAGAGCCTAAATCTTCTCCTTATCATTGTCATTCGTTTTATCTTGATTAGCATGATTAATTGACGTTTCATCATAGTATTCATCACTAGAGTTGTCAACAAGCAAATCATCACCTAACAAGTCATCTTCATCACTATTGAAATCAACATACTCGGGGTGTGTTACCTTAGGACATTTGGCCATGAAGCATCTTCCAATTCCTTCATTTGGTGAGTCAAATATGTCATAGGAGTTGGTTGACACAAGTGCTAGACCGGCAACACCTTCATCTTGAGTATCTTCGGAGTCGGAGTGATAACTTCTCTCGGAGTGGCTGTCGGAGTCGGAGCCGGATACCCATTCACCAACATGAGCTTGATGTCTTCGTTTTGTATAGCTCCTTGATGATTTTTCCTTCCTTTCTGAATCCTTGCTTCTCCGTGAGTATCTTCGTTCATAACGATCATCTCTACTCCTTCTCTCTCTTGGTGGTGATTCTTTGCTTCTTCTTTTTGGAGAATCTTCTCTTCTCTTGTAGGGAGCCGTACACTCATTGGAATAGTGTCCGGGTCTTCCACAACTGTAGCAGTTTCGCTCTCGACTAGAAGATCCTTTGTCATTGTAGGACCTTGACTTGAAGCTTCTATCTTTGCTTCTACTCTTGTAGAACTTGTTGAAGTTCTTCACCATTAAGCTCAATTCTTCATTGAAGTTTTGTTTCTCACTTGATGATGTAGGGGCTTCACATGAGGCTTTGTAGGCACCACTTGATTTGTTGTGAAGTTCCTCTTTATCCTTAAGTGACATCTCATGAGCAACAATTCTTCCAATCACCTCCGTTGGCTTGAGATCTTTGTAATTGGGCATCATTTGGATCAATGTGCACACGGTATCATATTTTCCATCCAAGGCTCTTAGAATCTTCTTGATGATGAATCTATCGGTCATCTCTTCGCTTCCTAAGCCGGCAATCTCATTTGTGATGAGAGCAAGCCTAGAGTACATTTCAGCGACACCTTCACCATCCTTCATTTTGAATTTGTCAAGTTGACTTTGAAGCACATCCAACTTGGATTCCTTGACGGAGTCGGTACCTTCGTGCATATCAATCAAAGTGTCCCAAATTTCCTTTGCATTCTCAAGACGGCTGATTTTGTTGAATTCTTCGGGGCACAATCCGTTGAAGAGAATATCACAAGCTTGAGCATTGTATTGCAACATCTTCAACTCATCCGCGGTAGCTTCACGGTTTGGTTCTTTCCCATCAAAGAAGTCACCTTGCAAGCCAACACACACAATAGCCCAAACAGCGGGGTTATGTCCAAGAATATGCATTTTCATTTTATGCTTCCAACTAGCAAAATTAGTACCATCAAAGTAAGGACCTCTACGGTGATAATTTCCCTCGCTAGACGCCATACTCTCCTAGGTTGTGAAACCAAGGCTATGACACACCAAAAGCTATGGAGATCAAAGCAAATGGAAACCAAATCTCTGATACCACTTGTAGGATCGAAAGTATGTCTAGAGGGGGGTGATTAGACTACTTGACCAAATAAAAACTTAACCTTTTCCCAATTTTAGTTCTTGGCAGATTTTAGCTATTGTAGGACAAGTCAAGCAATCATCACACAATTCAAGCAAGCATGCAAAGAGTATATTGGCAGCGGAAAGTAAAGCATGCAACTTGCAAGAAAGTAAAGGGAAGGGTTTGGAGAATTCAAACGCAATTGGAGACACGGATGTTTTTCCCGTGGTTCGGATAGGTGGTGCTATCCTACATCCACGTTGATGGAGACTTCAACCCACAAAGGGTAACGGTTGCGCGAGTCCACGGAGGGCTCCACCCACAAAGGGTAACGGTTGTGCGAGTCCACGAAGGGCTCCACCCACAAAGGGTCCACGAAGAAGCAACCACCCACAAAGGGTCCACGAAGAAGCAACCTTGTCTATCCCACCATGGCCATCGCCCACGAAGGACTTGCCTCACTAGCGGTAGATCTTCACGAAGTAGGCGATCTCCTTGCCCTTACAAACTCCTTGGTTCAACTCCACAATCTTGTCGGAGGCTCCCAAGTGACACCTAACCAATCTAGGAGACACCACTCTCCAAGAAGTAACAAATGGTGTGTAGGTAATGAACTCCTTGCTCTTGTGCTTCAAATGATAGTCTCCCCAACACTCAACTCTCTCTCATAGGATTTGGATTTTGTGGAAAGAAGATTTGAGTGGAAAGCAACTTGGGGAAGGCTAGAGATCAAGATTCATATGGTAGGAATGGAATATCTTGGTCTCAACACATGAGTAGGTGGTTCTCTCTCAGAACATATGAGTTGGAATTGTGTATGTGTTCTGATGGCTCTCTCCACGAATGAAGAGGAGGTGGAGGTGTATATATAGCCTCCACACAAAATCCAACCGTTACACACAGTTTTCCAATCTCGGTGGGACCGAATCAACAAACTCGGTCGGACCAAAAAGGTAAACCTAGTGACCATTAGAGATTTTTGGTGGGACTGACATGCAACTCGGTAGGACCGATATGGTTAGGGTTTGGGCATAACGTAATCTCGGTGAGACCGATTACACAAACTCGGTGAGACCGAATTTGGTAATTAGCTAACCAGAGAGTTGGTCAGGTAAACTCGGTGGGACCGATTTTCTCTTTCGGTGAGACCGAAAAGTTACAAAAGGGAAACACTGAATTTACATTGCAATCTCGGTGGGACCTATTCGCTCTTTCGGTGAGACCGAAAAGTTACGAAAGGGAAACAGAGAGTTTGCAATCCCATCTCGGTGAGACCGAGATCCCTATCGGTAGAACCGAATTGCTAGGGTTTGGCAGTGGCTTATGACAAGTGAAACTCGGTGGCGCCGGATAGAAAGAATCGGTAGGACCGAGTTTGGCTTAGGGTTTAGGTCATATGTGGATATGGGAAAGTAGTTGAGGGTTTTGGAGCATATCACTAAGCACATGAAGCAAGAGGCTCATTAAGCAACACCTCATCCCTCCTTGATAGTATTGGCTTTTCCTAAAGACTCAATGTGATCTTGGATCACTAAAATATAAAATGAAGAGTCTTGAGCTTTTGAGCTTGAGCCAATCCTTTGTCCTTAACATTTTGAGGGTTCCACTTTCACATCCATGCCATGCCAATCATTGAGCTTTCCTGAAATAATCATCTTGGAATAGCATTAGCTCAATGAGCTATATGTTGTTATGAATTACCAAAACCACCTAGGGATAGTTGCATTTTCACCCACTCCTGGCGATCTCTACGAGCATGGCTGTCAGCTGCATAGTGAAGCTATTGAGAGCATCTTTCAAAGGCATGAACCTGATATGAGTCAGATGCTCAGCATGATGAAGCCATTGCCCCAAGATGCTGCTTATCCAACGGAGTTCTTCGTTGAAGACCTTGAGTATCTGCCAAGAACCATCTGTCACATCATCAGGCGAACTCTCTGGCCCATCAAGGGGCACTCTCCAAATGCCAAGCTTGAGGGTGCAATGAAGACTTTGGTCTTCTATATCCTTCATGGAAAATGCTTCAATGCACAGGACTTCTTCATTCGCCAACTTGCTGCATCAGGCTCTGATCTGTTTGGCTTGAAGTTCTACGCCCCATGGGTAATGCGGCTAATTAAACTTCACTCCGATATCTCATATCAGCCATCTGCTCGCAATCATAGGATTTTTCTGCCTGATGTGGATATCTCTATTGAAGCCATCTATCCTGAGCCTGCAAAGGAACCTCTAAGTCTTCAGAATGCAGAACATCAGAGTTTCTCTCAGAACCTTGAAGGAGTTGAAGCAGTCACTTGGGTGTATCCTTTGGCTGGCACTACACATGCACCACACCCTGCGTCTGTTGGGGAACGTAGTAATTTCAAAAAAAATTCCTACGCACACGCAAGATCATGATGATGCATAGCAACGAGAGGGGAGAGTGTGATCTACGTACCCTTGTAGATCGACAACGGAAGCGTTTGGTTGATGTAGTCGTACGTCTCCACGGCCCGACCGATCAAGCACCGAAACTACGGCACCTCCGAGTTCTAGCACACGTTCAGCTCAATGACGATCCCCGGGCTCCGATCCAGCAAAGCATCGGGGAGGAGTTCCGTCAGCACGACGGCGTGGTGACGATCTTGATGTTCTACCGTCGCAGGGCTTCGCCTAAGCACAACTACAATATGACCGAGGTGGAATATGGTGGAGGAGGGCACCGCACACGGCTAAGGAACAATCACGATGATCAACTTGTGTGTCTAGGGTGCCCCTCTGCCCCCGTATATAAAGGAGCAAGGGGAGGAGGCCGGCCGGCCCCTATAGGCGCGCCAGGAGGAGTCCTCCTCCTAGTAGGAGTAGGACTCCTACTAGGAGGGGGAAAGAAGTGGGGAGGGAGAGGGAAAGGGGGGCGCCCCCCCCCCCCTCTCCTAGTCCAATTTGGACCAGGGGGGAGGAGGCGCGCGGCCCACCTCTGGCAGCCCGTCTCTCTCTCCACTAAGGCCCATATGGCCCATTACTTCTCCCGGGGGGTTCCGGTAACCCTCCGGCTCTCCGGTTTTCTCCAAAATCACCCGGAACACTTCCGGTGTCCGAATATAGCCGTCCAATATATCAATCTTTATGTCTCGACCATTTCGAGACTCCTCGTCATGTCCGTGATCACATCCGGGACTCCGAACTAACTTCGGTACATCAAAACTCATAAACTCATAATATAACTGTCATCGAAACCTTAAGTGTGCAGACCCTACGGGTTCGAGAACAATGTAGACATGACCGAGACACGTCTCCGGTCAATAACCAATAGCGGAACCTGGATGCTCATATTGGCTCCTACATATTCTACGAAGATCTTTATCGGTCAGACCGCATAACAACATACGTTGTTCCCTTTGTCATCGGTATGTTACTTGCCCGAGATTCGATCGTCGGTATCTCAATACCTAGTTCAATCTCGTTACCGGCAAGTCTCTTTACTCGTTCCGTAATACATCATCTCGCAACTAACTCATTAGTTGCAATGCTTGCAAGGCTTATGTGATGTGCATTACCGAGAGGGCCCAGAGATACCTCTCCGACAATCGGAGTGACAAATCCTAATCTCGAAATACGCCAACCCAACATGTACCTTTGGAGACACCTGTAGAGCACCTTTATAATCACCCATTTACGTTGTGACGTTTGGTAGCACACAAAGTGTTCCTCCGGCAAATGGGAGTTGCATAATCTCATAGTCATAGGAACATGTATAAGTCATGAAGAAAGCAATAGCAACATACTAAACGATCGGGTGCTAAGCTAATGGAATGGGTCATGTCAATCAGATCATTCACCTAATGATGTGATCCCATTAATCAAATAACAACTCTTTGTTCATGGTTAGGAAACATAACCATCTTTGATTAACGAGCTAGTCAAGTAGAGGCATACTAGTGACACTCTGTTTGTCTATGTATTCACACATGTATTATGTTACCGGTTAATACAATTCTAGCATGAATAATAAACATTTATCATGATATAAGGAAATAAATAATAACTTTATTATTGCCTCTAGGGCATATTTCCTTCAGCGTCTACTGAAGCCACTGATAGTACAACTGCTCCAAGACCCAAGAAGCGCACTCGTGTTCTCAACGACCGAGAGCTTCTTGTGGCTCTTCATCAGAAACAGGATAGGCATCATGACTGGCTGAAGCGTCAGATGAAAAGCCTCTTGGTGGATGTTAATCGCATTCGCAATCTTGCCACCAAGAATGATTTCGTTGCCCATGAAACCTGTTGCCGCACATGGAAAGGGCTGACGATGAAGTGTTCTGAAGATGATCTTCAAGAGGATGGCTTCACTGAGCGATTCAAGTTTGACTCCACACCTCCTCAAAGAGTTGTGCTGCTAGGAACTCCATCCCTTGAAGACTCTGAGTTCTCTTCCTCTGCTGCAACTATGACTGCCAGAGTTATCGAAGATGAAGACGATGCTACTTCACCGCCACCTCCTTCAGCATGCTTCACCTCTACTCCAAGCTCTTCAGCACCGCCAAACACCACCAACGACCCTGCTACTTCACCTACTCCGCGTGGGAATGAGTAGATGCTCTATGTCTTCAAACCTTTTTGGTCCTTACTAACAAAAGGGGGAGAAGCATATGAGGTTGATAGTCTTCAAGCGGGTTCATATGGGCGGGTGCTTTATATTTTGCTTCGTGCTTACAACTCTCGTCTTGCTACATTTGGTTCTTTGAGTTGTAACACTTAAACTCGATGGTCGTCTGCTACTTATCTGCCACCTTGTTTTGCGATGATAAATTCCGCATGTGCGACGATAAATTCCGCACTTAGATCATTCTGCAGACGTCCATTTTCCATTATGCATGTCATTATCTTCATATACTTTCACATGCATAGTGGATTGTCATCATAAGTTGAAGTGGATCTCCACAAGTACAACCTGCCATGTGCATTTGCATTACAAAAGCAAATTACTTATATGCACATCTTCAGGGGGAGCCCTTGCAACTTATGAAGACAATTCCTTATCCTTTACAATTTCACAGATTATATTCCCCGTTGAAAACTTCAACTAGTTTGTCACCAATCACCAAAAAGGGGGAGATTGTAAGTGCATCTAGTGCCACCCCTAGTTGGTTTTGGAGTATTGACGACAAACCTAGTTGACGGACTAATGTGTTTGTGAGAATTGCAGGATAACACAGGTAGAAGTCCCTCATTGATTCGGTTTTCCTACCAGAGATGACCCCTAAAAATGTATGAAGACATTGAAGCCAAAGGTGGTATATGAAGATATTCACATTGAAGACTATGACAAGAGAAGACACCACATGAAGCCTATGGAGCTCAAAGACTTAGATCTTTCATAGTTCTTTTTCTTTTGTGTTGAGTCATAGGAACCACCGTACTGTTAAGTGGGGTCCAAGAGAACCAGTCAGAATGACTGAAGTGATGCCTAACAAAAAACCTATGTCTTCGAGTGAAGACTATGAGAGCGAATCTTGTCCAGAGTCGGACAAGTCAGATTTGCTTGTAGCCCAAGTAAAGTTGCCGTGTGAGTTTGAAATCTGACCGTTGGAACATGTGTCAGTTCCTTAGTGACCCAGGGTCATTTCGGACAAATCAGGTCGGGTTGCCAAGTGGCTATAAGTAGCCCACCCCCTACAACCATAAATGGTTGGCTGCTCAGATTGAGAGTATGGCTTTTGTCGTTTGAGAGCAACCCACCTCGAAGCCTTTGAGAGAGAATTCCTTGCGAGGATAAAGCCCTAACCACCCAGAGCCAAAGAGAATTAGGCATCACTTAAGTCTTCTTGTCTGTGTGATCTGAAGACTTATTACACTTGAGGACTGTGCATCCTCCAGCCGGTTAGGCGTCGGGTTCTGAGCATCCAAGAGACATTGTGGATCGCCGGTGAATGAAGTCTGTGAAGGTTTGGGAGTCTACCTTGAAGACTTACCAGAGTGATTGGGCGAGGTCTGTGTGACCTTAGCTCAAGGGGAATACGGTGAGGACTGGGTGTCCTGAGCTGCGTGTTCAGGACTGGGTGTCCGGGACTTTGTGTCCTAAGGTTTAAATACCTAGCCTCCCCAACCAGACGTACAGTTGTCACAGCAACTGGAACTGGTCCAACAAATCATTGTCTTCAGCGTGTCACTGGTTTCATCTTCCCTTCCCTTTACTTACTATTGCTCCTTGTGAAGTCATTGTATGTTTGCACTATCTTTTGTCTTCACTAAGTGACTGCATGTTCTGTTAGGCTTCATAATATCTTCCTACCCGATCCTTACTACATTGCTGCTATTAAGTCATTGTGCTTTCACTCTATTGAATACTTGACTATGGATTGCCTAGTGTAGTCTACCTTCCGCTGCATGGTAATAGGTTTATTTCTATCGTTTGTCTTCATAACTTCCACGTTTTGAAGACTTCCATAAAAATCACCTATTCACCCCCCTCTAGTCGATATAATGCACTTTCACAAACATTCCTTTATGCTTTGCAGAATAATTCTACATTATCTCCGATCAACAATATGTCATTCACATATACTTATCAGAAATGTTGTAATGCTCCCACTCACTTTCTTGTAAATATAGGCTTCACCGCAAGTCTGTATAAAACTATATGCTTTGATCAACTTATCAAAGCGTATATTCCAACTCCGAGATACTTGCACCAGTCCATAGATGGATCGCTGGAGCTTGCATATTTTTTTAGTACCTTTAGGATTGACAAAACCTTCTGGTTGCATCATATACAACTCTTCTTTAATAAATCCATTAAGGAATGCAGTTTTGTTTATCCACTTGCCAGATTTCATAAAATGCGGCAATTGCTAACATGATTTGGACAGACTTAAGCATAGATACGAGTGAGAAACTCTCATCGTAGTCAACACCTTGAACTTGTTGAAAACCTTTTTTTGCGACAATTCTAGCTTTGTAGATAGTGATACTACTATCAGCGTCCGTCTTCCTCTTGAAGATCCATTTAATATCAATGGCTCGCTGATCAATGAGCAAGTCAATCAAAGTCCATACTTTGTTCTCATACATGGATCTCATCTCAGATTTCATGGCCTCAAGCCATTTCGCGGAATCTGGGCTCATCATCGCTTCCTCATAGTTCGTAGGCTCGTCATGGTCAAGTAACATGACCTCTAGAACAGGATTACCGTACCACTCTGGTGTGGATATCACTCTGGTTTACCTACGAGGTTCGGTAGTAACTTGATCTGAAGTTACATGATCATCATCATTAGCTTCCTCACTAATTGGTGCAGTAGTCACAGGAACAGATTTCTGTGATGAACCACTTTCCAATAAGGGAGCAGGTACAGTTACCTCATCAAGTTCTACTTTCCTCCCACTCACTTCTTTCGAGAGAAACTCCTTCTCTAGAAAGGATCCATTCTCAGCAACGAATATCTTGCCTTCGGATCTGTGATAGAAGGTGTACCCAACATTTTCTTTTGGGTATCCTATGAAGATTTACTTCTCCGATTTGGGTTCGAGCTTATCATGTTGAAACTTTTTCACATAAGCATCACAGTCCCAAACTTTAAGAAACGACAGCTTAGGTTTCTCGCCAAACCATAGTTCATACGGTGTCGTCTCAACGGATTTAGATGGAGCCCTATTTAACGTGAATGTAGTTGTCTCTAATGCATAACCCCAAAACGATAGTGGTAATCAGTAAGAAACATCATAGATCGCACCATATCTAATAAAGCACGGTTATGACGTTCGGACACACCATTACACTGTGGTGTTCCAAGTGGCGTGAGTAGTGAAACTATTTCACATTGTTTTAACTGAAGGCCAAACTCGTAACTCAAATATTTTACTTCTGCGATCATATCGTAGAAACTTTTATTTTTGTTACGATGATTCTCCACTTCACTTTGAAATTCTTTGAACTTTTCAAATATTTCAGACTTGTGTTTCATCAAGTAGATATACTCATATCTGCTCAAATCATCTGTGAAGATCAGAAAATAATGATACCTGCCGCGAGCCTCAATATTCATCGGACCACATACATCAGTATGTATGATTTCCAACAAATCTGTTGCTCGCTCCATTGTTCTGGAGAACGGAGTCTTAGTCATCTTTCCCATGAGGCATGGTTCGCAAGCATCAACTGATTCATAATCAAGTGATTCCAAAAGCTCATCAGCATGGATTTTCTTCATGCACTTTACACCAACATGACCTGAACGGCAGTGCCACAAATAAGTTGCACTATCATTATTAACTTTGCATCTTTTGGCTTCAATATTATGAAAATGTGTATCACCATGATCGAGATCCAACAAACCATTTTCATTGGGTGTATGACCATAGAAGGTTTTATTTATGTAAACAGAACAACAATTATTCTCTAACTTACATGAATAACCGTATTGCAATAAACATGATCCAATCATATTTATGCTCAACGCAAACACCAAATAACATTTATTTAGGTTCAACACTAATCCCGAAAGTATAGGGAGTGTGCGATGATGATCATATCAATCTTGGAACCACTTCCAACACACATCGTCACTTCACCCTTAACTAGTCTCTGTTTATTTTGCAACTCCCATTTCGAGTTACTACTCTTAGCAACTGAACCAGTATCAAATATCGAGGGGTTGCTATAAACACTAGTAAAGTACACATCAATAACATGTATATCAAATATAGCTTTGTTCACTTTGCCATCCTTCTTATCCACCAAATACTTGGGGTAGTTCCGCTTCTAGTGACCAGTCCCTTTGTAGTAGAAGCACTTAGTCTCAGGCTTAGGACCAGACTTGGGCTTCTTCACTTGAGCAGCAACTTGTTTGCCATTCTTCTTGAAGTTCCCTTTCTTCCCTTTGCCCTTTTCTTTAAACTAGTGGTCTTGTCTACCATCAACACTTGATATTTTTCTTGATTTCTACCTTCGCTGATTTTTGCATCGCGAAGAGCTTGGGAATTGTTTTCGTCATCCCTTGCATATTATAGTTCATCACTAAGTTCAACTAACTTGGTGATGGTGACTAGAGAATTCTGTCAATCACTATTTTATCTGGAAGATTAACTCCCACTTGATTCAAGTGATTGTAGTACCCAGACAATCTGAGCACATGCTCACTGCTTGAGCTATTCTCCTCCATCTTTTAGCTATAGAACTTGTTGGAGACTTCATATCTCTCAACTCGGGTATTTGCTTGAAATATTAACTTCAACTCCTGGAACATCTCATATGGTCCATGATGTTCAAAACGTCTTTGAAGTCCCGATTCTAATCCGTTTAAGCATGGTGCACTAAACTATCAAGTAGTCATCATATTGAGCTAGCCAAACGTTCATAACGTTTGCATCTGCTCCTGCAATAGGTCTGTCACCTAGCGGTGCATTAAGGACAGAATTATTCTGTGCAGCAATGAGGATAAACCTCAGATCACGGACCCAGATTGCATCATTGCTACTATCATCTTTCAACTTAGTTTTCTCTAGGAACACATATAAAACATAGGGAAGCAATAACGCAAGCTATTGATCTACAACATAGATATGCAAATACTATCAGGACTAAGTTCATGATAAATTAAAGTTCAATTAATCATATTACCTAAGAACTCACACTTAGATAGACATCCATGTAATCATCTAAGTGATCACGTGATCCATATCAACTAAACCATAACCGATCATCACGTGAAATGGAGTAGTTTTCAATGGTGAACATCATTATGTTGATCATATCTACTATATGATTCACGCTCGACCTTTCGGTCTCCAGTGTTCCGAGGCCATATCTGCATATGCTAGGCTCGTCAAGTTTAACCCGAGTATTTCTACGTGTGCAAAACTGGCTTGCACCCATTGTAGATGGACGTAGAGCTTATCACACCCGATCATCACGTGGTGTCTGGGCACGACGAACTTTGGCAACGGTGCATACTCAGGGAGAACACTTTTATCTTAAAATTTAGTGAGAGATCATCTTATAATGCTACCGTCATAACTAAGCAAAGTAAGATGTATAAAAGATAAACATCACATGCAATCAAAATATGTGACATGATATGGCCATCATCATCTTGTGCCTTTGATCTCTATCTCCAAAACATCGTCATGATCTCCATCGTCACCGGCACGACACCATGATCTCCATCATCTTGATCTATATCAATGTGTTGTCACATGGTCGTCTCGCCAACTATTGCTCTTGCAACTATTGCTATCGCATAGCGATAAAGTAAAGCAATTATTTGGCTCTTGCATCTTATGCAATAAAGAGACAACCATAAGGCTTCTGCCAGTTGCCGATAACTTCAACAAAACATGATCATCTTATACAACAACTTATATCTCATCACGTCTTGACCATATCACATCACAACATGCCCTGCAAAAACAAGTTAGACGTCCTCTACTTTGTTGTTGCAAGTTTTACGTGGCTGCTACGGGCTTAGCAACAATCGTTCTTACCTACGCATCAAAACCACAACGATAGTTTGTCAAGTTAGTGTTGTTTTAACCTTCTCAAGGACCGGGCGTAGCCACACTCGGTTCAACTAAAGTTGGAGAAACTGACACCCGCTAGTCACCTATGTGCATAGCACGGCGGTAAAACCAGTCTCGCGTAAGCGTACGCGTAATGTTGGTCTGGGCCGCTTGATCCAACAATACCGCTGAACCGAAGTGTGACATGCTGGTAAGCAGTATGACTTATATCGCCCACAACTCACTTGTGTTCTACTTGTGCATATTACATCAACGCATAAAACCTGGCTCAGATGCCACTGTTCGGGAACATAGTAATTTCAAAAATTTCCTACGCACATGCAAGATCATGGTGATGCATAGAAACGAGAGGGGAGAGTGTTGTCCACGTACCCTCGTAGACCGAAAGCGGAAGCATTAGCACAACGTGGTTGATGTAGTCGTACGTCTTCACGATCCGACCGATCCAAGTACCAAACGCACGGCACCTCCGAGTTCAGCACACGTTCAGCTCGATGACGTCCCGCGAACTCCGATCCAGCAGAGCTTCACGGGAGAGTTCTGTCAGCACAACGGCATGATGACAGTGATGATGTTGCTACCGGCGCAGGGCTTCGTCTAAGCACCGCTACGATATGATCGAGGTGGAATATGGTGGAGGGGGCACCGCACATGGCTGGGAGAGATCAACAGATCAACTTGTGTGTCTTTGGGGTGCCCCCTGCCCCTGTATATAACGGAGTGGAGGAGGGGGAGGGCCGTCCCTCTCTATGGTGCACCCTAGGGGAGTCCTACTCCCACCGGGAGTAGGATTCCCCCTTTCCTAGTAGAACTAGGAGCCCTTCCAAGTAGTAGGAGTAGGAGGGAAGGAAAGGGAAGGGAAAAGGAGAAGGAAGGAAGGCCCCCCCCCTCCCTAGTCCAATTTGGACCAGCCCATGGGGAGGGGTGCGGCCACCCTTTGAGGCCTTTCTCTCCTTTCCCGTATGGCCCATTAAGGCCCAATACGAATTCCCGTAACTTCCCGGTACTCCCGAAAATACCCGAATCACTCGGAACCTTTCCGATGTCCGAATATAGTCGTCCAATATATAGATCTTTACGTCTCGACCATTTCGAGACTCCTCGTCATGTCCCCGATCTCATCCGGGACTCCGAACTCCTTCGGTACATCAAAACACATAAACTCATAATATAATCGTCACCGAAACTTTAAGCGTGCGGACCCTACGGGTTCGAGAACTATGTAGACATGACCGAGACACGTCTCCGGTCAATAACCAATAGCGGAACCTGGATGCTCATATTGGCTCCCACATATTCTACGAAGATCTTTATCGGTCAGACCGCATAACAACATATGTTATTCCCTTTGTCATCGGTATGTTACTTGCCCGAGATTCGATCGTCGGTATCTCAATACCTAGTTCAATCTCATTACCGGCAAGTCTCTTTACTCGTTTCGTAATACATCATCTCGCAACTAACTCATTAGTTGCAATGCTTGCAAGGCTTAGGTGATGTGCATTACCGAGAGGGCCCAGAGATACCTCTCCGACAATCGGAGTGACAAATCCTAATCTCGAAATACGCCAACCCAACAAGTACCTTCGGAGACACCTGTAGAGAACCTTTATAATCACCCAGTTACGTTGTGACGTTTGGTAGCACACAAAGTGTTCCTCCGGTAAACGGGAGTTGCATAATCTCATAGTCATAGGAACATGTATAAGTCATGAAGAAAGCAATAGCAACAAACTAAACGGTCAAGTGCTAAGCTAACGGAATGGGTCAAGCCAATCACATCATTCTCCTAATGATGTGATCCCGTTAATCAAATGACAACTCATGTCTATGGTTAGGAAACATAACCATCTTTGATCAACGAGCTAATCAAGTAGAGGCATACTAGTGACACTCTGTTTGTCTATGTATTCACACATGTATTATGTTTCCGGTTAATACAATTCTAGCATGAATAATAAACATTTATCATGATATAAGGAAATAAATAATAACTTTATTATTGCCTCTAGGGCATATTTCCTTCACCCTTTCCTACCCATAAGCTTAAATAGTCTTGATCTCGCGGGTGTGAGATTGCTGAGTCCCCGTGACTCACAGATTACTTCCAAAACTAGTTGCAGGTGACGATGATACTAGTGCAGATGACGCAACTGAGCTCAAGTGGGAGCTCGATGAAGACCGTGTTCGATGTGTTGTTTCGTTTTCCAGTTGATCAGTAGTGGAGCCCAGTCGGGGCGATCGAGGATCTATGCATTAGGGGCTGTCTTTATTTTGGTTCCGTAGTCGGACCTTGATTGTATTATGGATGATGTAATGCTATATTTATGTATTGTGTGAAGTGGCGATTGTAAGCCAACTCTTTATCTCTTTCTTATTCAATACATTGGATGTGTAAAGATTACCCCTCTTGCGACATGCCTACTATGCGGTTATGCCTCTAAGTCGTGCTCCGACACGTGGGAGATATAGCCGCATCGTGGGTGTTACATTGTCATTCACTCTTGTGCTTCACTTATATCCTTAGAGTAAGAAAATTTATGAATTGAATATCACAAATCTGAAATTATACATGTTTCATATGCTTAGTAGTAGTCTCACATTGGGTTTAGGAAGTAAAATCTATTGAAATTTGACAATCACAATATTGGCCATTCAAGCAATTCATGAAAGATTAGTATGAGGAAGATAAATTTCACATCCAAATATATTATCTTGGACATCTTTATGATTGTGAATACCCATTAATTATTTTCAAACTTGATCAAATAAGTTGAAGTTAGACAAGCAAGAGAGCATAATGAGTTATGTTTGGGTATATTTGCATAGAAGTTATATTGTTATGGATCCTCCAACATGTGGTGCTAATAATATTTGCTAGCCAAATATTTATGTACTAGAGAGAATACTGCTTGTGAACCCAAAATCCTTGAGCCAAGTTTCTTCCATCAGTGTCCACCATATCTACCTATATAGGGTATTACCCTGTTGTTCCAAGTAAATTTGCATGTGCCATCTCTAAAATATTCAAATGAATGCCTGTTTTGTGTACCTGTACCGCTCATGGAGCAATGGGGTAGTCAATATCTTCAGTGCTAAGTGTGTTTTACTCACCGGCAAGAGTTTATTCACTTGTCAAATTTGAGGAGGCTGGTAAAAGGGATACCCAGTCCTGCTTACCTTAATGAAAAAAACTCCCCCTAGAAAGTTGATTGATTGGGGCACCCGTGGATTTGGCTAGCCATGGCTTGTGTTTGTATGGTTGTGGGGGAGTAAAAATTTTTTGCATGGGAATCGCCATTAATGTGTTTAGCATGGAAGATATTGAATACTTTGTCATAAAATCGTTGACAAGAAAAGTACACCTCTCAAATTAAATTAGCTTTGTTTCAAGCAGTGAGCCCTAGCACATAAGCAAATCCGTGCTTCCCTCTACAAAGGGCCTATCTATTTACTTTTCATGTTGAGTCAACTTCTTATTCTAAGCTCAATTATTCTCCACTTGGAAAGCACTATGTGGTGGGGAAAGATCCAAGCACATATATCCAGTCAAATATATTTGATCATAAAATATTATTGTTGACAATTTTCTCTATGATAAGTAAATAGGGAGGCGAAACATTAAGCCCCTATCTTCTTGTGTGTTTGATGAATGTTGTTTGTTCTAAAAATATGCTTTGAGTACTAGCAATCATAGAAGACTATATGATAATTGAGTATGTGGAGCTCTTACTTAGACTTTTTCAAAAATAAGTTGAATTGTAATTGTTTGGTGACTAAGAACATAGGTTGTTAAGTTTCAAGAGAATGCATTGTTTGAACCATAACATGTGAATTTATTACTACTTTATCATGATGAGCTTTATAAGAAAGAGTTGTTGTTTATGATGCTTGGTAAAGTGTCCGAAATTACACTATGCTAGCATTCACACTCCATAAATTTTTCTTTTATCATTTACCTACTCGAGTACGTGCAAGAATTAAGCTTGGGGATGCTGATATGTCTCAAATGTAACTATAATTTATGAAGGATTCATGCCATGTTTATATTTTTTATATGGTTTTGGTGCACTTTTATATGATTTTCATGAACTAACCTATTAACCAAGTTCCCGACGCCAGATGTTGTTTTCCGCATGTTTTTGGTTTTCCAAAAAATCCATACCAAACGAAGTCCAAGTGCCACGAAAAATTTACGGTGATTTTTTACGGACAAGAAGAGACCCATGAGGGTTCGGAGAAGGACCAGACGAGGTCCAGGGGGCACAAGCCTGGGTGGCGCCCCCTAGGGCGCGCCACCTGAGCTTGTGGGACCCTCAGGAACCTTCCTCGTGAATCCAACATTGAAAATCCTATAAATACAGAAAACCCCGAAAGTTAACCTAGATGAATTTTTCCGCCGCCCCAAGCCTTTGTCCTGAAGCGATCACAATCGGAGCTTCGTTCCAACACCCTATCGGAGGGGGAAATCATCACCGGAGGCTATCTTTACCATCCCCACAGCCTCCGTGACGAGAAGGGAGTAGTTCACCCTCAGGGCTGAGGGTATGTACTTAACTATGTGTTTGATCTCTCTCTCGTGGGTTCTTGATTTGGCACGATCTTGATGTATCATGAGCCTTGTTAATATAGTTGGATAATATGGTGGTCCTCCCTCTCTATCTTATTGTTATGAATTGAGTCTTGCCCTTTGAGGTTTCATTATTATCGGATTGAATATTTTGGATTTGAGCTCACTTGATGTATGTCTACTACTTGTGAGCTGCATTCGGATTTTCCCCGAAGAGGAGAGGAGATGCAACACAATAGAGATAAGTATTTCCCTCAGTGAGAACTAAGGTATCAATCCAGTAGGAGAATCATGCAAAGCCTCATGAACAACACATGCACACACAAAAGCAAATACTTGCACCCAACGCGGGCAAGAGGGTTGTCAATCCCCTTGAACTCGTTACTTGCAAGGATCAAATCTTGTATAGGTAGATGGTTAAATTGCAAAACAAAATAAAAGTTAATAAATTGCAGCAAAGGAATTTAGGTTTCTGTAATATGATTAAAGTAGACCCGGGGGCCATAGTTTTCACTAGAGGCTTCTCTCTCGAACACATAGCATACGGTGGGCGAACAAATTATTGTTGGGCAATTGATAGAAAAGCGCATAGTTATGATGATATCCAAGGCAATGATCATGTATATAGGCATCACGTCCGAGACAAGTAGACCGACTCCTGCCTGCATCTACTACTACTACTACTCCACCAATCGACCGATATCCAGCATGCATCTATGGTATTAATGTCATGAAAAATAGAGTAATGCCTTAAGAAAGATGACATAATGTAGACAAAGTAAACCCAATCAATATGAATAAACCCCATCGTTTTATCCTTAATGGCAACAATACAAATACATGTCTTATCCCCTACTATGTCACTAGGATATAGAGCACCGCAAGATTGAACCCATTACAAAGCACCTCTCCCGCTGAAGATAAATCAATCTAGTTGGCCAAACCAAACGGATAGATCGGAGAGAAATACAAAGCCATGAAAATCATGCATAATAAAGTTCAGAAAAGACTCCATTACTTATCATAAATTTTCAAATCATAAACCCACAATTCATTGGATCCCAACAAACACGCCGCAAAATAAGATTACATTGGATAGAACTCCAAGAACATAGAGAAGAACATGGTATTGAATATCAAAGAGAGATAAGAAGCCATCTAGCTACTAGCTATGGACCCGTGGGTTTGTGGTGAAATACTCACGCATCATCGGGAGGCGGCAAGGATGATGTAGAAGCCCTCCGTGATCGATTCCCCCTCCAACAGAATACCGGAAAAGGCCTCCAAATGAGATCACAGAAGAACAGAAGCTTGTGGCGATGGAAAAAGTATTTTGGGTGGCTCTCTGGTATATTGGAAATATTTGGGAATTTATAGAGGTGGGATTAGGTCAAGAGGTGCCACCGAGGGGCGGGGGCAGAAGCTCAGGGGGCGCCATGTGAGCTTGTCGCTCCCTCGTGGCTCTTCTGGTCTGCCCCCGAACCTTGGTGGTTCCTTATGGTCCTGAAAAAATAATCCAAAGATTTTCTCTATTTGGACTTCGTTTGATATTGATTTTCTGAAAAGCTAAAAACAAGCAAAAAGTAGCAATTGGCATTGGGCACTAGGTTAATAGGTTAGTCCCAAAAGATGATATAAAAATAGCGTATAAATGCATATAAAACATCCAAGATAGAGACTATAATAGTATGGAGCAATCACAAATTATAGATACATTGGAGAAGTATCCATGTCTTGCATGTGGATACCCGTGGTGACAATGAGGTAGTCTATTGAGTCACTTGATGTATGTCTTGGTAATCAACTTGCGGATTCCCAAAGTGACATTGTGGTAATCTAGGAACATACCACATAGGTTGATACACGTTTTCATCCCACTTTCTTCGATAGAAACTTTGCGATAATCTTTGAAGTTCTTTGTGTTGGATTGAATATTATGAATCTGAAATTATTTGATACATATCGAATAATTAACTCACAAATACTTGTGGTGACATTGGAGTATCTAGGTGACATTGGAGTTGATTGATGCATATCATATGGTGTTATTGTAGTACGATCTCTAGCAATGTTTGTGACACTTATAGGGATGACTCAATAGATTGGTCGGAAAGATAACTTTGAGGTGGTTTGCTATGTACAACAATTTTATCTTATGTTCTCCGTTATTGATAAGAACTTTGGAGTGATTCTTTGTCGCACGCTGAGGAATGGCTATATGATTCAATTATGTTAGCACTGTTGAGAGATTGCACTAGTGAAAGTATGGACCCTAGGCCTTATTTCTAAGCATTGATATACTGTTTTGCTCATTGTTTACTACTTGTTATATTGTTGTTTTTTATCTGAGATTACAAAAACCTATTTCTACTATCCATACTACACTTGTATCACCATCTCTTCGCCGAACTAGTGCATCTATGCAATTTGCCATTGTATTGGGTGTGTTGGAGACACAAAATATTTTTGTATTTGATTGCAGGGTTATTTGAGAGCGACCTTCTTCATCCTACATCTCTCACGAATTGATAAATCTTAGGTCATCCACTTGAGAAAAAATTGTTGTTATCCTACAAAACTCTGCGCTTGGAGGCCCAACAGAGTCTACAAGAAGAAAAGTTGCATAGTAGACATCACGTGTCGGGGCGCCAGAGATAGCCGCTCCTCCTTGACACGCATTGGCGGCTGCGAGAGGCGCTCTTCCTTTACGCGGCGTCCAATTTGGACACCTCGGTTGCACGACGGAGAGCGCAGAGGAGATGACGGCTCTGGCTTCACGGGGAGGAGCGTCCCGGTGGCGGAGCCCGGCCATTGAGGTGGAGCACAGAGCGACGGAGCATCAACTCCATTTGCTCCTCGTACTCCGCGTCAGTGGCGGCATACACCTGGCCCGCCACCGCTGGCGTGGACTGTTGGTGGTGTTGCGATGTCTGGTCCTCCTCGTCGCTGGAGGAGATGACGATCTCCGCCTTCGTCGAGGAGTCGCCCACCGATGAGGACGACGACCCCGGAGTTCGTTGGTGGCGTCACCATGAATCGCCAGAGCCCGCCCCAGAACCGCCGTCTGCGGCACCGAAGCCCGGGACTTGCCCATCGTCGGAGCTGTAGAGGGACATGGGCGAAAAGAGGGGATGAGAAGGAGGATAGATTGTGATGCGGACAACGTCGAAGCGCGGCTTATATAGCCCCGACCGGGCCATGCGAATGGCGGTCAGCCGCTTCAATGTTGCATAGCGACCGGAGTCTATTGCTCGGGAAGTTGCGTCGCATTGAGGCGGCGGCTCCCGAGAGGTCGCATCGGTCAGCGTTGTCCTCCCTCCCTCCGGCCATATCACGGCATCAATGACGGGCGTTGCGTGCTTTGGGCCGGCATGAATACTGCGTGGTAAGCGGTGCGTGCATCGGAAGGAAAGCGCACAGGGGCAGGGTAGGGGTTTGGGTGGGCCAGGGCGGTAGAAGCGGGCGTGACAGCGTCTGGGCTCTCGTAAAGCCCCTCATGTTTGTCTCTGGTTTGCGAGCCCTCCCTTCTCCACGTTTGTCTCTGGTATGTGCGAGAAAACGCGTTTGAACCGATACAAGCCCTCATTAGATGGCTTTCATGGTCCGGATGCGGATCAGCATTAGAGATGCCCTTATGTCTTTAATTTCTGTTAAGAATCTATCTCTGCAGAGGCAGCCGGTTATGTTGTTCACCTCCGCGTGCTGAATTGGTGTATGTAAAGACCGAATTTGGTTTCGTTGTGTAATGCGATGGAGCCGGGGCGGGTGCGCTTTTTCCTTCTTTAAATAAAATATAAGTAACTCTGTATATTCTTCATACGTTTGCATGCATTGACTGTTCATTAAGTAGATACATTTGTCGGAAATTTGATAACGATGCACAAAATTTGTCCTGCCCAAAGTGGAAAGAGGGAAGGGAAAATGTGCAGGAACTACGTGTGTAATCAAAGAATCATTGCTGCATCCTACTATCGCTCCGGTGCTGCTTCTTTCTTTCTGCGTTGCACGTGCGTCTTGTTGGTTTGATCAGAAGTCAAAGATCATCTTCCGGAACTTCTCCATATGCTCGGCCTGCAGCGAGATGGCCACCGACAGGCTGCCGTCGCGGCTGGCGCTGGGGAGCACGAACGCGAGCCCCTCGTACGCGATGCCGCCGGGGCCCATGAACACGGGCCGGCCCCAGCCGAAGTCGGCGTCGTGGATGGGCAGGCGCACCCAGCTGGTGAGCCCAAGGTTGGGGCACCGGAACGTGTGCGCGCCACGGACCAGCGCCGACAGGTCCGGCTGCATCTCCAGGTAGTCCAGCGCCGAGCGGCAGTACTCGTTGTCCATCACCTCCAGCGCCGCCTGGATCGTGGTCGCGCCGTCCGCCAGCGAGCCGGTCACCTTGCCCGCCACCGCGAGCGGCGTGGCCGTGAAGATGACGTTGCCGAAGTAGCCCTCCGGGAGCAGCGGCTGCAGCCGCTGCCGCCCGTCCGTGGCGCAGTACAACTTCGTGGGCTGCTCTGGGGACAGGCCACGGGCCAGGGACGCGCACCGCCAGACGTGTGCACCGAGCACCGCGTAGGTGCTGAACCGCGGCGCGCCCTCGCCTGTGGGAAGCTGGGCGCGGAGGCGGCCGAGGTCGGCGCGGGACAGCTTGAAGATGTCCACGGCCGTGGGCGGCGCTTCCGGCTTGGCGGTGAGGGCCTGCGGCTCCTCCGAGTCCAGCATGGCGGGCGCTGGCTGGTACTCGATGTGCGGGTGGGAAGGGGTAGGCGGGTCACGTGCGCGGAGGAGGGTGCGGTCAATGAACGGCATGACGGCAATCGGCACGCCACGGCAGAGGTCGGCCCATGAGTTGATGAAGTGCAGGCCGGAGAAGCCGTCCGCGACATGGTGCTGCATGCCTATGCCGAGGGCGACGCCTCCGCACTTGAAGTGGGTCACCTGCAGCAAAATCGCGCCAGTCAGGGACAGCAACATGCAAATAAAAACGAGCCGGTTTAGTTGACAGCTATCGTACTAACACAACTGGAGCATGCGGCACCGATTAATGATTTTCTATCACACTCGCCGCCTCACTAGTAATATTCAATTTTGTTTACTTAGACTAGCGATAGTAGGAGTAACTTCAGCAGTAACATCGAGTCCAACTCAGCAAATTTGCTTATATGGCAATGAGTTAATAAAAAGAGAGGTAGTTGTAGTAATTTAGCTAGTTACTGTAACATCACATGTTCCAATGTAGTATGAGTCTATAACCTAATAAATGAATTTTTGCATGTTATCACACTTAAGTTACTACCCACTATGAAGGTAGTAATATAGTCTAAAAATATGTGTATGTTATTAGTGTATGTTACTATCCATTGTGGCTAGTCTTAAGGAGAACAATACCCAGTCGACCAAGTACAATTATCGTTCGGCATCTTGCACTCCATCGAGGCTTGCATATGGCAAATGACCCCTCAAATAACACCAAAGCCTCTTAAGGCCGTGATCACTGATCACGACTCGTGACGAGCTCTGAATGTAACAGAGCACTTTGTGATCGCAAAAACTAAAGTCAGCCGCATAATGCAAAATCAGCTAACAACACAGAAGGCTCGACCAAAAACGATAGCTACTACTCTACAGAATTCAGACCGTGACAGAAAGATCAATCATAGGTTGCTTCCTAGCACAAGAAAAGTCACCAGTATTCCAGTTAGGCAATCACTTTCTCGCAACCGACATGAAATGTGCGTCCGAAGCAAAGTACACTTGCAGCAAGCAACCAGATGGTTGTATACCATCTTGGTGCAGTTGCGAGATTGCACAAGATTATGATCTGTCAACCTTGTCAGCATATTAACTGCAAAAAACAAACGGTAACATTAACTAGCTGACGCTAGGAGGGAGGTCCCAGCGAACCACGTCACAACCGTTTGATCGCAATCAAACGATGGCAACTTTCACGAAAAAATCCCTTCACGAAATGAAAACTGCCAACCCCTACAACTAAAGTTGCCACCCGTCTACAACTAAAACTGCCATCAAAATCATTCGCGGATGCTAACCCCTCCTGGGAAACGTTCGCCAGGTATTGGGCTCCAAAACAAAATCCTTATCACGTATTGGTTCGTCTGTGTTTGAAAGATCTCGACGAATCATCGGATTCGACCTGGTCACTCACCCAACGCTCTCAGCACAATTATTTTTTACTTATTTATTTTTTGTGGAAGGATGTTTCTTTAAGGGAAGATGCTGTCAAAGTTAATTCTCCTGAATTTTTTAGAGCTGTTGGATTTGCCCTTTTTCTCGCGAAAAAGCCAAAGGTCATCTATTAAGTAGGACAAAGCATTACAAAAACACTCTTACAGAAATTAAAAAATAGATCCAAACCATTGAGGGTGTCCAAGTCTTCTTCCTCCTGCATTAACGGGGTGCACCCCATGAGCAAAGCTCGTTGCCGCCTTGGTAGTACATGACCATAACTACAAACACCAATACTAAGGTATGCTCGTGTGCATACCCCTTCACCTCCTAACGTGAGTGTACAAGTGATTATGGCTTCTCGGCATCCCACCGGCGGTGTCGCTGGTCCGCCTCATCTCTAGTGGCCTTAGGGCCATAAAGGCGCAGCGGACCCTAGCCCTTTCTACTGGGAGGGTTTCTGCTCTGTTTTTTGGTGTTTTTTTAGGTCAATTATGGTGTGTGTCCCGTTTAGGAAGTCGTGGCTGCGACGGCTCCCTGAAGATAAAATAAGGTCCTCTCCACTTAGCCCTCCCGGTGGTGCGTCTAGCGTCATCGGAGGGCTGTGTGAAGGTTTGTTTCTAGCGGATCTCGTGGAATTTGGTCGGTTTTGGTCTCCTATGGATCTTCATAGATCCAGTCCTCGTTTATGTTCGTTCATGTGTCTACAGCTTTGATCTTTCCAACCTATGCTTTCGTTTATCCGTGGTGATTCTTGTTCTAGTGTGTTGCTCGTGTGGGGCATTGCCGACGGCTTTCTGATTGTATACTAAAAACTAGTTCTATCCGGCTCCGGTGAGGGAGGGGCGATGTCAGTGACACGCCTTCCGCTCGCTCTAGTGCTTGTATTCATTGCTAAGTGGTATATGGACCTGGATATAATTTTTATTATTTTTGGTATTCCTTATACCACCATGACAGAAGATGAATAGATCAAAATGTTTTTTGAAAAAGAAAAAAAAACTAAAAACACCAACACTGGAATTGAACTGCTTGATAATTCATGCACTGAAGGGGCCACACCGGCAAGTTATTTTGTAGGCATTTGCATAACAGGTATCCTCAATCATTTGCTTACATGCATTTTATTAGCTAATAAAGACCTACAAAAAGATAATTCCATCTACTAACTAATAATATGTCGCGGAATTGCAATGATATTAGTCGCCAAATTGGAATGGTAAATCAAAACTTGTAATGTACGCAAGTTGCCATAAAATTCCACTAGTGCAATTTCGATCTTCACATAAACAAGACCCATGTCGACAATTTCAAATAAATTGAACACGTAATTACGCAAACTGATCGATAATACTAGTACACATTCTTGTGAAGAACAAGATGCTACCACTTTTGGAGTGGTATAAGGACAGAAAAATAAAGCCTCACGCGAGGTGCGAAATTCAGGGCGGCCTACCAATGAGGATTTTTTTAGAGAGAGGGCGCTAAAAAGGCCCAGTACGCGGGGCAAGGTCGGCCGACAGTTTTTTTTATTGAGGGACCAACAGATAATTGCGAGGTGTGCCAACAAGTCAGTGATCGAACCACACGCCACACCTCGTCCCATTTCCTTGCAGGTCCACCTGGCACGGTCCATTGCATGCGGACATGCGGCGCCGACGGCTGAAAGCGACGCGCGACCGTCCGTTTCTACCGTACCCACCGGTGGTGACATCCAGCGCCCCTCACGGGCACGCCTCACGCGATCGCACGCGTTGTGCTCTGCTTCGTCGGCACGTCCTACTCTGTTCCTCGCGTGTGAGAAAAATCACGGAGTGGCATTCATGGTTTACCTGGACCACGAGGAGCGGGTAGGAGGAGATGCCCCCGGTGAAGTCGACGGCGGGGATGAGGCGCTTGAGGTCCATGGTGGGCGCGAAGTCGCCGAAGTCGTCGACGGTGCCGTCGGGCGCGTCGGCCTCCACGAAGAGCACCCCTTCCGCGTTGCAGTCGATCTCCACGCGCCCGTCCTCGTCGCGGGCCAGTCGCCCCGCCATCGGGTAGAAGGGCACCAGCGCCTCCGCCAGCGCCCGGCGCATCCGCTCCGCGTCGAAGTAGCGGCCCGCCTCCTCCCCCTCCCCCGCGCCGCGCCGGAAGAAGTAGACGCTCGGCGTGTGGAACCGCGGCACGACCAGGTCCGGGTTGGCGTTCCACAGCCGGAGCCGCGGCGTCTCCTCCGCCGGCACCACGACCGTCGATCCCCGCACCGTGATCTTCATATCCGCGGATGCAGATCTGGCGGGCAGACTAGGCGGAAGAAAAGCGAGCGGAAGGTCGTCGCTACGTACGTGGAACGCGCGTGGGAGCAGCGGCGATAATTAAAATTAAAGTAGGGCGTTTGGTAGCTCTTGGTGGAGAGCTGGTG